>NW_004524650.1:9513516-9534671 GCF_000260255.1 Octodon degus | reverse complement strand
ATATGCAGTGTATTATTTGTTGAAACTGTACTTTCGATTTGATTTGAAACTGTCTCATTGCTATATGTTTATCAATAAAACTTTGAAAAGAAAAAAAAAAGAATAATTAAAACTTGTCCTTCACAATTCTTCTAAAACAAAAGAGTAGGAATAGGAGGGCATACTCCCCAGTATATTGTGAAGTGAACATTAACCCTGATACCAAAGCAGATGAAACCACAAAAGAAAAGTATAGATCAGTATCTTTATGAACATAAATCCAAACATCCTAAATAAAATAGTAGCAAGGAAAATCCATTTTACACTATGATCAAGTAGAATTTATCCCCAAAATGGAAAGATTGGTATAACATTAGATGATCAATTGATGTAATACACCATACCGACAAAAATCAAAGTACCACCTCAATAAATTCAGAAAAACATTTAACAAAATCAACAGCTATTAATTACTTTTTTAAAAGTATTCAATAATTCAATAAAAGATTATTTCCTCAACCTGATAAAAGATACCCACAACACTCACAGATAACACTATACTTTGAATTAAAGAATGTTTTCTTCTAAATATCAGAAACAAGACAAACATCTGTTTGTGTCACTTTTGTTCATTATTTACTGAAAGTTTTAGCCAATACAATTAGATAAAACAATAATTTACAGATTAGAAAAGAAGAAAATACTTGCAGATGAAATTACCTTCCACATAAAAAGTAAGGAATTCACTAAAATATTATTAGAACTAATCAAGGTTGCAGGACATAAATTCAACATTTAATTATCATTTATATTTCTATATACTAACAAATGAACAATCCAAAAAAGAAATGAAGACAGTAATTGCATTTATAATAAAATAAAAATAATAAAGTAATTAGGAATAAATTTAATTAAGGAACTGCAAGACACATCAATAACTATGAAACATGGTTGAAAGAAATTAAATATCTTAATAAATATAAAGGCATTCTATATTCATGGAATAGATGACTCAATATTGTAAAGATGGCACTATTCCCTGAATTGGCTGCATCCTCAGCACAGAGGAGAATATAGTACAGGATGGGATGCTCAGCACTAAGTTGATCAGAGAAATGTGCATTGAGAAGTGAAGATTTTAGGAAAGTTCTGCAGAGCAAGCCATGTGGCTGAATTGGTGTGGGGGATGGGAGGGGACTGGTTAGTAAGAAAAATGATGGGAATTAAACCCTGGAGGCAGGCATCTGCCTGGAAATACTGTAGGAACTCTAAGAAAGTCAGCTTGGCTGAAGCTGAGTGGCAGGAGGGAAGAGGAAAAGCCAGCTGGGGCAGTGGGTAAGGTAAATGGAGCACAGGTGTGGAGAAGGGAAAGGGGGGCCTCTCTCATCAGGAATTCAGGTCATTTTTCTGAGCAGAAAGAGGGACTATCAAAGGGGTTTGGGCAGATTAATGAATTGGCGTGATTAATATTTAAACATTTCTGGCTGCTCAGTTGAAAACAGACGGGTAAGGCAGATGGCTAAAATTGGAAGACAGCCAGAGGTCCAGGTGAGAGAGGAAGGTGGCTTTGAGTTAGTGGAGAAGGCAGGAGGGCTGGCTAGCATCAGCGTGCTCTGGAGGAAGCAGCAGCAAGATTTACTGACAGGCTGGGAAGTGTAAGAGGAAGAAATGGAAACAAATCTGTATCTGTGAAATGCTTAGCACATTTTATTTACATAAAGGCCAGTGAATAAATGGCAGCTGTTACTACTGCACTACCACTGTCTGCTACTGAAGTCCTGAAAGGCAACCTGCAGACCCAATAAGTAGCACCTAACACAAAGGATTCTCATTAAACTGTGAGAGGTCAGTGCCAGTGAGTGCGTAGTCTCTACCCAAGACTCGAAAGTCAAGATGAATTCAAGAATTTATACAGGCTCTGGAGGAGTGCTGAAGAAGATCCATAATACCCACAGTGTTGTCTCTCTGTCCTGGTACTCAGAACTTTAGTTCCCTTCATTAGATTGTTGTGCAAAGTGTGTTCTCTCTACTACCTTCATGAGTGTTATTACCTACTTTTGTGTGTTTTCGCTAAAAAAGAACGCATATTCAATGTAGATAATTTAGAAAACATAATGAGAAAATTTAAACTATTCAGAAATAAGATTAGTCTAATATTTTCTTGAGGACCTATACATATTTTTATAACTTAAAAATGGAATTAGGACTGGAGATATTGCTCAGCACTAGAGTACATGCTTGGCGTGAATGAATCCCTGGGCTCAATCTCTAGCATTACAAAATAATATTTTTTAAAAAGGATTATTCTACATATAGTAAAGTCTGTTTTATTCATTTAGCAATATATTGTTTCTTGGACAAAAATTACTTTTCCACAACATTATTTTCAATGGTATACGGTGAAACACCAATCATGTATTCCCTGTTGTTCAACATTTAGGCTCTTTTTAATTTATTTGGCATTTATAAGCAATTCTGTAATGAGTATCATTATGTATTGTCAAGGAACAAAATTTTAACAAACTGAATTTAAAGATCCACTTTATTAGCAATTCAAGAGTAGGACAGGATCCAATAAATGGCGTAGAAAGGCATACTTCTAAGCCAGGCAGAACAGTTGGCTTTTGTAAGGTATCTTGAATAAGTACAAGGAGACAGTGCCATGCAAAAGAGCCTTTAACATCAGGTTATTCGGTTATTGAGGTCCAGAGGGGGTGCTGTCCTTATCATGTTGGCTCTGATTATCTGGGCCCCATTGGATCGGTTGCTGGGAATCTCCTGGTACTTGGAAACTCACAGATTGTTACACTCAGTTGGCTTATGTGGCACCTATCCCCGTGACTCCATTCTGGTTTGGTTTGGTCTGTTGGGCTCAGTCCAAAACAATGGCCTCCTATAAGTTTATTTAATAATCTCTTAGCGCTGCTGTCATTAATTTGGTAGGACAGCTAAGTGGCTTCAGGGTTTTCATCAAGCTTTTGTGTGCCACCAACCTAATACTGACCAACCTAGTTCATCTATTTTTACAACCAAGGATTCCTTGGACTATTACCCAGGCTTCCTCCTAGAGGAATAGGACAGGACAGAATTTCAAATTCAGTTCCTTTTTTTATGTATTTAGTACCGGGTCTACAGGGTCTCATTATGTGGATCAGACCCATAGTGATCCTCCTGTTTACAGCCTCCCAAGCACTGGGATTACAGGTGTACCATCATGCCCAGTCTCAAGTGCAATGGGGGGGTGGGGCCAGCACTGCAGTCAAATTCAGTTATTTCTTATTTAAACCTATGAGATAAATTGACCTATTTTCTTACAAGCCTGTAAGAAAAATTTCTCCTATTATAAGTCATAACTAGTAATTTAATTTAATGAATTGAGAACCAAGAATAAGGAAACAAAGGGCTCAAGAAGTAATTGTCAGAAACACCATTGTATACTTGTCCAGAACAAGTAGGCATTTAACCAGGAGGCTGTAGGGGGGTGTCAGAGGTTTCTCCCCTCTCTGGTATAAGAAATTTGCCTGGCAGTGCATAAAGGCTGAGCTGAACTGCTGTCTGGGGGCTCAACTGCTCTGCCGGTACAGGTGTGCTACCCTCACCAGTCAGGGGAGGCCGGTGTTGGAGAAGAGAGGTCAGGAAGCAGGAGTGCCTCAGCATGGGAAGTAAGCAGGACAGGATGCTCTCCACAGCCTGGGCGTGTCCCCTCAGAGCTTGCCTCTCCCCCAGCCACGGGCCACCGTGAGGCCCTAGACTGAGGAAGTCGATACTCTTAGTAATCTGACATTCTTGCTCTTGACTGACACAGCAACAGCAACAGGAAAAAAAAAGCCAAATTTCCTTTCTCTGTTTGATTCTAACTGGTTACATACCTGAAGCACAATCAGAGTCCAATCCAGGACATTTTCTCCTGAGCAGGCCATAAGATCTCCTAGGCCTGGCTGGAGTGGCACCTTCCCAGAGCAGAGACTCGCCCCAGGGCTTTTAGGTCAGGAAATTCACACACCTAAAGATTTCATCTGGGCATGGGAAGAAGTTCTCAAACTTACAAGGAAATCTCAGCATTTGGTACATTTAGTTTCCATGAGGTTTGAATGCCTCTCACAGCACCCCAAAGGGAACCACCTTGCGTCTTTGGCATGGGAGATACAGTCACCCAATTCCATGAGATCACCTCGCCCAGGGGGAATAGCTGGGTGGCTCCGCTGACTCCCTAGCCACCATCCTTCCCTCACAAGTGCCCACAGCCTTCTCTTACATGTCTTCATACCGATCACATTCACACTGACACTCCTCCGTGGTGTGCATCTGCAGCCAGTGGCCCTGCATGTGACCAAAGTCCTGTGGGAACCAAGGCAACTGTAGAGATCTAAGGAGCTACAGTTACTTGTCTCATCGTGATCTCAGAGATTCATCGCTCAGGCAGGCTGACTGGGGGTCATAAAAATTAATTATATAACTTAGATTGTGAAGATGTTTCCACAGAGTGGGCAGACAGCCCTCGGGTTTTGCAGGATAGCAAGAGCTAGTGTGAGTCACTATGCAATGGGTCCCCACGGGATCTGAGCACAAACAGGGAGGTGCAGGCCTGGCCCGACCGCTGAGTCAGAGCAGTTTTGGTTCTCCGGGCAGGCCTGTGCCCCAGCCTCGGCTGCCCCTGCTCCCTGGAGGGCAGGGCACACACACCCGCTCATGAAGGTCAGGAGCCTGTGCAGAAATCAAACCACGAGGTCGCTGGGAGAAGAGCAGGTTGAATTTCCCACCTCCGTTTCTGAGCAGATTGATAGTTTTTTTCAGGCATGACACAGCAGAGAAACAGGCAGAAGGAAGAAGGGAAAGGGGCTTTATATTCTTTGAGGACACAATTTGGGGAAAGATGAGGAATTTTCTGGATTGGAACAAAGGGAGGCTGAGGCTCTTACGGGCTTTTGCCTGGGTGAGGCTTGAGGGGGATGCTTAGATCTACCTGAGGAGCTGACTGGGGCCTTCCCTGAGGTGGTGGGAAAGGTGAAAGGAAACTGTACTCTGGGCTGAGGTGGAGAAGAAGCAGGGGTGGTCTTGGGAAGATGGGCTTTTGATTTAAGGGCATCGGCCATATTAGATGACCACCATAGTGATTTCAGCACTTCATACTAGGGCCAGAACCTACCACAGATGATATTTTTCTTTTGTCCCCTTCCTGCTCCTTTTCCCATATCCAATCTGAGAAGTAGGAGGTGGCAATACCCAACAGCCAGTAGATGGCTAAGCATTGCTTAAGGTCCAGGAAGATTGGCTGTTTGTAAAGTATTTTAAAATATAGAGCATATATAGTGTATGGCTGGGTAGGGACTGGCAGTGTTTTCCAGGCTCTTACTTGTCTGGATCAGTGAATTGGTCAGAACAATTCAAATATAAAAGGTTATTGTTATTCTAGGGCAGAAATATTTCAGAAAAAGAAGAAGAAATCTGAAAGAAGTACTCAGGGACAAAAGGGATGTTTGGAATTGAGAGAAGAGATGCCCTAGAAGCAGAACAGGACCAGCACAAGGACGAGGGGGTAGTGGCCCCAAAGTCAGGCTGCCATCCTTTTGGCTTCTTTGCTAGTTGGCCCAGGTGGTTCTATTTGATCTCGTCCTAGAAGATCAATGTCAGGTGCCAGGTTTGGTGGGTTCCCCTGGCCAGAGAGTGGCACCTAGTGCAGGGCTCAGCTGGATCCTGAGCCAGGCTCCAGGGCTGCTGCCCTGTACTCGTGCTTACTGGTGGGTCCTGCCTGGCTGCTCCAGCCATGTCTCCTGCCTATCCTCCTGGCTCACGTATAGATGTTCACATAAGAAAAATCATACCTGTTTTTAACTTGTTGACTTGTTCTTTGTAGTTTGTTTTAGTTCATCTTTTGAATTGCATGGGAAATCTGTGGAAACACATGCTGTTATCTTTTCATGTTTTCTGCCCTGAGAGCTGCTGAAGTCCTGGGGCAATGAGGTGAATTTTGCAAACCTATTGTCTCTTGTTTTGGAAATCTGGGAGGGAGAGAAACAAACATTCAATGGGAAGCTGCAACTAGGAACAGGGCAACACTGTGCACTGTTGGTAGGAATGGATGGTGTCAGCTACTGTGCGTCCAGCCAGGCGGTTAGAGAATGCTGGGCTCAAAGCACACCTTTTGTATTTACATATGGTGAGGTTTTCAACCTCTCTGGGGGTGAGTTTTGTCATTCATAAGGTAGGTGATCTTTAGGATTACATGAGCTAACATGAGTAGCCACTTGATACTCATAACAAATATCTGGCAAATGATAGCTCTTGTTTTACAACGTGAGTTTTAAAAATGATTCTGAACAAAAATCTCTGCTTTTAATTATTCAGACAACATGATAAATTATTATACTTCTGTTAAGGCTTTTTAAAATAAGCTGCTAGATTTCTTTTCCCTTTTTTTAATACCTTTGCTTGTTTTAGGTATTTGGTATAGGGTCTCTCACTATGCAGCTCGGACTCATAGTGATCCTCCTGTTTCAGCCTCCCAATACCTTTGCTTTTTAATATCAAAAGGCCTTTTATCAGGGCTGGTGAGATGGCTCAGTGGTCTAAAGCACCTACTTAGAACAAGCTTAGCAAAGCACAGGGAGTGCGGTTCAATCCCCCAGCACCACATGCCAGCCAGCCCCGCCCCCGGTGGGCTGAGCTGGCCACACACACACACACACACACACACACATAAATAAATAAAAAATTTTTAAAAAAATTTAAAAAAAAGAAAGGCCTTTTATCAAAGTCTAGTAAATGAACAAGTGAGGCTAATAGTGTAAGCCTAAGTACAGGTATAAATTTGCTCAGCTATGAAAGTGTCCTTATGAAAATCAATTCAATTAATTTTATCCACAATAAGAAAAAAAAATCTAGAAAGAGTAGGAATACTTTCTTTATGTAGTATCTTATCATTATCAATTTAAGTTGACTTAGACCCAAAGGAGGGAAGGATGGAAGGGAAGGGTAGCTGACCCAAGGGTTAGGAAGTTGGGGAAAGGCTTCCTTCTTGGAAAAGACAAAGCAAGAGCTTCCACAGAAATAAAGATTCACACAGGAAAGGCTTGGAAACCTGACAGCTAAGTCAACGGCTCCCTGTGGTCCTAAACCCCGATGGTGACTGATAACCCCCTTTGTGTTTGGTGCTAGTGCTTCCGGGCAGGAAACCTCAGCCCTGAACCAGGGATAAGGCCAGCCTGGGAGCTGGCCCAGCGAGGGTGTCTCACTGCCACTTCTCACTCTCTCTGGGAGGCTCTAGTTCAGGCTCCCTTTCCCAGGCCCTCTGAGGTCTCAGAGGTCAGGGCTCATGCCTGCTGGTGTGGAATTAACCCTCTTCTGTGTGGAGGTCAATCCTTAAAGCCAGGCCTAAGGGTGGGAGCTGGAACATAGGCCACACAGCCACGCCTGCCTGTTTTTTGTTTTTTTAATGAGAAAAAAAATGTACGAATTTTATACATCTAAGGCATAGGAGTATTAGCTGGCTCCTTATACAACTTAATTTCTTTTTTTTTTTTTTTCAGTGCTGGGGATTGGACCCAGGGCCTCATGCATGCTAAGCAAGTATTCTACCAGCTTTTATAACTTCAATTTTTAATGACTGGTGAGTATCCCCTTATATGCATTTCCATAATTTATTTTTCCAACCCTTTCATTGAACAGTAATTAACTTTTTCCAACTCTTAAATAGATCTGTAATAAACACAACAATCACTATTTTCAGTACATATTTTCATTCTGCTGAAACAAAGAAAGGACAATAATTTGACAATTATCCAAAAAGTTCTAAATTTGACCAGAATGTTCTGAGGAATTTGGAATGTCATCTTAATGTAGCTTTGAAATCTCCCTGGTTTGTAGTTCATATAGCTGTCTGTCTCTGGGCCCCACCAAGGCAGCATGGAGTGTTTTCTCATTGAGTTAGCTAATAATTTTTGAGCACCCGCTAATTCAGGGGTGAACATATAACTTCCAAAGAATTATTGGAGTTTATATAGAAACAAGTAAAGAGTCTCAGATTCTGCAATGAGATGAATTGCTCTAGTCCTGAGAAGTCTACCTTTGAGCAAGCAACTTTACCACTATGACTCCTGATCTCTTTTTGCTTCATGGATTGTTGGGAAGATTAAATGAAATAATACTTGTAAAGATTTTATACAATGTGCGGTGCATACTGAAAGTTCCACCTCTTAGCTCTATCACTGACCTTCTGCTATTATTGTTGAAGAAACCAAAAGCTCAACACATCTCTCCATAATTCAAAAATCCCCTATCATCTACTTGTTGCCAGCACCTTCATTAATATGAATTCATTAATTGACCTAGAGTTGCTTGGCTTCTGCACATTGTGAAGGAAAAAGGAAATACTAAGTCAACAGATAAAAATATAGTTTGGCAGTGAGCCCTTCAAGGGACAGTAGATACTTGATTAGACTTGAAATTTAGAGTTAACAAAATTCAGTTGCTTAAGTGTACCCTTGACAAAAATATGGTATTTCCTTGGTGAGAGAAACTCGCGCCCACACATAGGCTGTGGCCCACACAGTTACTGTCTCCCTCGTGCAAGGTGGCAACAGTGGGAGGAGTGCAGACTGTCCCCTTCCAGGCCTGGTATTTTCAACTTCCTCTGTGGTCAGGAGCTTTGTAAGAATCCAGGATCTCAAAGCAGCAAGGCTGACGCTGAAAGGCTTGCTCCACCCTTTCTGTGGCCTCCTCCTGAAAAAAAAAAAAAAGGCAGCAGCTTGGCCTCATTCCATGACAGGGCTGTAACATTAATCTTTTTGATGGCAACTTGTTATTATTTCAATGGCAAAATGGCAAAATGCAGCTGGACACTGTGCTAACTGGAATGGAGATTTGCAAGGTGCTAATGGGAGAATTGTCAGAATTACAGCATGTGATCACAAGGGGTCTCAAATTAGCTCCAAATCCTCTCAGCTATTTATTCCCAGTCTTTAAAAATACTGCAAACTGTGGGAAAATGAAGGTGACTCTCTATAATTGGGGATTGGACAGGGAATGTGGCTTTGGGGAACTAAGTTTAGAGGTGCAGTAATTGAGGAGACAGCACACACTAACAGGTGGAGGAGAAGCCAGATTTTCTGTCCCTTCATTCATGACCAGCTGGGTTCTAGAGCTGGCCTTCAGTTCTCAGTGCTTTGGTTGTCTCTTACATAAGATGAGAGCCGTACCATTCAATTTAAAGTTCTGTACAAGTTGCTATGTAATATTTTCTATGTTTTTGAAAACTTGTTCGACTCATTAGGATGCCCATGTCTCAGTCCATTTTGGGCTACTCTCCAAGATCCACAGATTGGGCGATTTATAAGGAGCAGAAATTCGCTTGGCTCTCGTTCTGGAGCCCAAGTTCAAGATCAAGGGGCCAGTCTGGTGAAGTCCTGCCTGCTACATACTAGCCTGGCGGGTGGAAGGCACTGTGCGGTGACAGAGGCTCAAATTTAGATCTCTAATAATCCCACGCTAGCGAGACCTAATCCCATTATAATAACAATCCATTCCTGAGGGCAGTGCCACTCGACCAGATCACCTTTTAAATGTCTGACCTCTCAGTGCTGTCGTACTGGGATTCAACTTTCCAGCACACAAACTTTGAGACACATATTCAAACACAGTACCTGAAAATTGATTTATTAATAAATATATGAAGAAGATGAACAGATAATTTATAAGAAAAGCATCTCTAAAAATATTTCAAAGATAGTCTCACATTTAGTTTTTCCTCAAGTACAGTATATGAGTGTCATTGCTGACTGGTTATATGTGAAAGCGAGGCATTAAACTGATTAGAAGTTAAGTGATGGTAGGTTGGGTTTGGTGCCTGGTAACCTTCATGAAGGTAGCAAGGTAGCTAGCTTGATTTATTTTTTATTTTTAATTCAGGGGCCCACATCTGAGTGTCAGGAGGGCCTTTCTCTTGCTCTAGCCAGTCTTCTACAAAACCATTCTCCCAACTTTTGCCCAGGCTCTGCGCTAGCATGCTGTGACCTGAGTTAGGGTCGGGCTGGACACTGCTTCAGAACGTGGTCTTGGCTCTGCTTGGGGAGAGACTTCACCTCTTCCATTTTCAGGTCCTCTGCACTCCTCTGCCACATCTTGTGTCCCTGAGATTAATAACCCTCCCGTTTAAGTAAACAATAAACATCAGTCCTTTACCTGTGTTAGAAGAGATGGGGCCCTTTCATCTTTCCTGCTTTCAGCCCATCTCCCCTTGTGTTCAAGAGGCTCCTGCCACCTCCATTCCTGAGCCATTTCCTCTGAAGGACCTGTAGTGGGTAGTTGGATGCACCCCCGATGGCTCCATTTTGGTTGGGGCCCTTATTTCCCTGCTGCTGGGAGTGCGGGCTAATGAATGCTCACATCTAAGTCCTGCCCCGGGACCTGGGTGAGTGGCAGGAACTGCCTCCCCAAGGACTGGCTCAAGGTCTGAGCCCCTTGCTCCACTTTGGGGCCACTCTGAAGGGATTCCTGTGAGGTTAGCTGACTCCATGGCAGCCTCCTTTCTGAGCTCAGTCCTGTTCTCACAGTCCTGTAGGAGTGGCTCCCAAGAGCTCAGGCCAGCAACTCTTCAGCCTCAGAGCTCCATCTCCAGGTGGGTTTCCCAGGGCACCCAATCTGAGACACTGCTCAGCATTCTGGCTCCTTCTTCTGCTTTTCATCACCCAGAGATTTATTGCCATTTTTCATCTGCTATAGTCTCCTCTCCTATATTATTGGCCTTGATGAATGTGCGCCTATTTTCTTCCTCCACTCTCATTCTGTTAATAATTTTATAAGACATCTGGAGTACACATATTTATTTGATGTGTTTAACCAGAAGTCTGAAAACATTTATAACACTGTGGAGCATATAATGAACCTCCCAGTTTCATAAAGGTCATGTGAAAATTATAAAATTAAATCCATTTGGCTAGTGTTTGAGGTGGAATATTAGGGAATGAGAGACCATAGGTAAGTACGACAGATTCAAATCATCAGTGGCAGGGCCGGACTAGCTGCCATGATTCCGTGGCCTCACCCCCAGGCTTTTGGAGGGGCCCAGGCCTCCACACCAAGCTTTGAGCTTCCTCTTTCCTGTTCAGGTAACTGCATGTGCTGCTCTTACAATCAAAAAATGTTCATTCATTTCACCTAGCTGAGTCCAACATAGAATACCATAAATCTGGCATCCTTAGCATATGTTTGGGTATCTCTCTTGTGCATCCAAAACAGGCCTGCCACCTTTGCAACAACATTTAGTACACTAGGATTGTCACTGTCTGTGATACAGGACTCGTTGAGGCCATCAGACCCACAGAGAAAAGAGTCCCAGTTATGAGTGGGCTTGTCCTATATACCCTTCACCCAAACCCTGGGGGAAGCAGAACCGAGACACTAGAGCAAAGGAGTTAGTCCAGCCCAGTGCTATTCAATCAGGGTGTAGAAATGGAAGAAAACACGCCAGGGTGCCTGTTGTGGAAGACTAAACCAGAAAAGGCAGAAAAAAAGGAGGGCATAGGGGCCAGGGAGATGGCTCAGTGGAATAAGCGCTTCCCTGGCAAGTGCAAGTTCAATCCCCAGTTCCACAAAAAAAAAAAAAAAAAGGAGGGCATGCATTAAAAAAAATCATTATTGCTAGACTAGAGTTGCAGAAAGCTACCCAAAAAAGGAAACTCCCCAAGATCTTGTAATACCAGCAACAAAAAAACACTATTGTTAACACTTAAATCTTAGGGACTTCTTAAAGACCTGTACATGTTTTAATTGTCTATCTCTCTGTCTCTCTCTCTCTTTCTTTCTTTCTTTCTTTCTTTCTTTCTTTCTTTCTTTCTTTCTTTCTTTCTTTCTTTCTTTCTTTCCTTCCTTCCTTCCTTCCTTCCTTCCTTCCTTCCTTCCTTCTTTCTTTCTTTCTCTTTCTCTCCCTCCCCTTCTTCTCTCTCTCTCTCCCCGTCTCCCTCTCCCTCTCTCTTCCTCTCCCTCTCCTTCTCTCCCTCTCCCTCCCCTTCCTCTCTCTCTCTCTCTCTCTCTCTCTCTCTCTCTCTCTCTCTCTCTGCCCCCCCCCTTTGAGATAAGTCAGTCCAGGCTGGCCTTGAACTCACTATGTAGCCCAGACTGCCCTCATACTTGGAACTCTCAGTGAACTTCCTCCCAAGTGCTAGGGTTCCAGGCATGTGCCACACATAGCACCTGGCTGTTTTAACTCATTTTATCTTTATAACATTCTTATGAGCTAGGTGTTTAATCATGCTTTACAGACAAGAAAACTGAGCCATAGAATACTTGCCTAGGAATCCTGTCACAGCGGCAGGATTTGAATCCGGGCAGTCTGACCCTAGCATCCATGCTCTTTGCTACACCAAGGCAAGAGCTTCCCCTCTTCCCATTTCCAGATTTTACCAGCTCACTGCTTACCTCAAGTTGCTGGAAAGAAACTCATATTTTTGGATGGAACAGTAACACGCCTACCTTGGCAGGGCTCCCAGCTGGACTGAGTCTCACAGCACGAGTATAACTGAAGGTAGGTGAGGAAGGGCTGAGAAGGAGAAAGAGGCCAGAGGACAGGGTGGTGCTTAGAGCTCTTCCTCCGCTCTCCAAAAGAATTCTGAGAAATGGAGCTGTGTGCATGTGTTTGTTTGTGGACGATGTCTAGAAGGCAGAGCCAATTGTCCACATATCACTCTGGACTGATGCTCCCCAGGCCTGGTTACAGAGGCTTGGTGGCCTGTCCTCAGCAGTTGGGTCTTAGTGTATGGACCCAGTATGCTTTAAGAATCAAGTCAGAACTAATGACTCACCCCACATGAGGCCCAGAGGTTCGGGAACATATCCCAAATCCTGAGACACGTCTCAAACCCTTGCCAACTGACCCATCTGGAACATGAGCTCTAAGCATGAAAGGAGACAGGGAGGAGCCCTAGATGAGCGGGTCAGTAAGAACTGACACAGAGATGACCAGAAAGGCCAACCTGGGATGATCGGGTGGCAGAACTGAACCCAACAACAATTTCCCAGGCAGGGAGGAGAATGCTTTGCCCAGCCTCTCCCTGGCCCTCCCTTGGGGGCTTACGTCAAGGGCTGTTTTCTCAGGATGTACCACCCCTAAGTGTGGGAAGCAAGAGAAAGGGACCAGCCACCAAAACTTCCTGGGGCAATGTCTTTGCTGGTTCTCTGAACCCATTCAAAGGAAAGAAGTTTGTAATGAGGCCATGAAATTGTTCCCACTTGACTAAGCAGAAAGTTCACACTTGCAGCTATTGAATCTGTGGTGTGGAATCATTTGTTCCATGTCTGTCTTTTCCACTGGGCAAGAAGGTTCACAGTAGAGGGAGGGGCATCGTGTTTACTGGTGTTTAGAAAAGTGCCTGCTATACAGGTGGTGATCAATAAGTGTATGTTACAGGGTAAACTCTGCCTCAAATCTACATGTCTGCCCTTATTTAGGGATTTGTGTGAACAAACCTCTCCCCACCCTGTAGAGAACAGGAACTGGAAGAGAATGTTCTGCTCCCCCCTCCCCTAGTACACACACACACACACACACACACACACACACACACACACACACCACCCCGGCTTCCTCATGGATTTGCATCTGCAGAGCCAGTAAGAGCTGTTGTTCAGGCCTCTTGGGCCTCAGACTCCTCTACCAGCTCAGGTGTCAGTGGCTGAAGGGGATCTCTAGGAATCTTTTGGGACTGAATCAGAGGAGGAATTTGAGAGGTTGGGGGATGGGCTCAGCTTTTGAGAGGAAAAGTCAGTAACTCAGGAAAAACAACTAGGACGGAGGGCAAGCTCCTCGGCTAGGAGGAAGTGCACTGGCTCCCGGTCAAACTGGCCCTCTTCCAGGTTTTTATTTCTGGTGTTTGGTGGTTACATAAAAAAAGCTTATAAACTTAACTCCAGTTAGAAAAAAATACAACTATTTAAAATATTGATCCTGGATAATCCCTTCAAACCTGACAGGGAGACCACCGGCTGTGAAGGAAGGGGGAGGCCCAGTTCCTTGGAACTAGGGGAAGCTGAGCCCCCTGCGGCCCCCCAGGTTTGGAATAGCCCCTTCCCCACTCTAGGTATGGGCTTTACTGGTCATCTATTCACCGCCCATAGATTTTAAAGACAAAGAGACAAAAAGCCAGTTTGTAGGCCTATAGTCTCATGGATTCTGGCTCTTTCGTGGTAGAGATTGTGTTTGACATTTGATGACTCTGCCTCTTGGCAGAAATAATGTGTAAGTATTTATTTTTAAAGTGGAAATGAATTAAAAATAATTTTGTCAGATGAACATAAAACATGATAGATACCAAACAGAAAAATTAGCTAACTAGTTCTATTTTTAAACTAATTCTTTAAAACAGGACCTGCCCCCCTTTATTTTTTGGCTTGTTTCTCCAAAATTCTAGTTTAGCCCCCTGCTGTAGGTTGGTCTTTACAAGAAACAGTGGCAGCAGAAGACTTGGGTCCCTTTTTTTCCCAAACACAGTAAATAATTATAGGGTATTCAGAGATTGGGATGACTGATGGGATTGGAGGAAGGAGTTTTGTTTTGAATCCTATCCCTCCCCAGCAAAAGAGGGGGAAAAGGTGATAAGGCTAAGTAAAGTGCCTGTAATACAGACGTTTCCTTTCATTTTCACCAATTGCTGCTTTCCACTCCTGGGCACCCAGAGCTGGCTGGATGAAAAGTGAAGGCAAGTGTTAAGGCACCCAGAAATGATCAGAAAGCCTGCCTAAGCCAAATCACTCAGAGCTGAGCCAGGTCAAACTACAGTAGAGGAGGCTGAGGGCGAAGGCGTGGGCAAGAACATCACAGTCAAATGTCAGGGACTGTCTTTGTCACACCCTGAAAGATTGGATGAGCCAGAGCTGCTTTTGCTGAAATTTGCTTATTGGGGTCCTAGTGCAGTGTTTGCAATAGTAAGCTCCGCCCGTCTTCAGCTGGGGAGGAACAAGTTTGCTAAAATCTTGCCGGCCCACTTACCAGGTTAGAGTCTTTGTTGTGGCCTGATTTTTTTTTTTTTTTTTTTTTTTTTTTTTTGGTGGAGTGCCTGGATTTGTCTTCCACCTTGGGGCTTCATCATTCAAATGTTTTGTTGTTTTTTTTCCCTTAAGCATATTCTCTTTTTATGATTTTTGTCCTTTTTCCCAGCTCCTGTCCTTGAGTGTTTTCTATTAACATTATTTGTAATTTAGTTTGTAATTCATCAAAAAAACAATGTTTCTAAAAAAATAAATTAGCAAAGTGTATGAGCAACAGTTTGCTACAAGAAAACAGATGCCCAACAAACATCTACAGGGGTTTTCACTTCCAAGAGTTGCTAAAGAAATGCAATGGAAGAACAAGGTGCCATTCTATGCCTTTCAGGTTAGAATAGGTTTTAAAAAACAATGTTATTTGCCAATTTAACTATTGGAAGAACAACTGAAATGCTGTTAGAACTGAGGCCTCAGTCCAGTGATTAAAGGTGATATTTTTATATATGCACATTTCTCCAAAAACATCCATAACAACATAGAATAAAATGGAAAAGATCCCATGCACAGTAGCATTAACAACAACATTAAAGATGCCCAGGAATTTAAATAATAAGAAATAAAGAGATTTATATGAATATGAAGGAAGCACTCTTGTGTGTGTGTGTGTGTGTGCACATGCACACGCATGCACGCATGCGCTGGGGATTGAACACAGTGTCTTGTGCATGCTAACTATGCCTTATACCACTGACTTGTATTCTTAGCCCCCCATATATGCTTTATTGAGAGATATTGGAAACAAGAGCCCATATCTAAAAACATTCAGATGAATTAAATATTTAAATGTAAATATGAAATTAAAAACATCCTAGAAGATAGTTTATCATGTAGTTCTTTTTTTTTTTTTTTTTTTTTTGGCAGAACCGGGGATTGAACTCAGGCCCTTGCGCTTGCCAGGGAAGCGCTTATTCTACTGTGCCATCTCCCTGGTCCCAATTGTGTAGTTCTGAGACAAAACTTTCTACAGATATGACTATATAAAAATTATTTTTAGTGTATCTATAAAGCCAATATTGAAAAAATAAATTAATAATTATAATATTAAACTAATGTTAAGATAAAACATAGTTGGCATCACTTTTTGTTATGAAGTATTTATTAACATCTATTTTATTTTATTTATTTGGGGGGTCCTAGCCATTGAACTCATGACCTTGCACTTGCCAGGCAGGCACTTACGCCCCTGAGCTATCTCCCTGGCCCTAACATCTATTTTATTTTTTGTAAATTTTTTTAAAAATCATTTATTATTTATTTATATGGTATAAGGTCTTGCTACACAGCTCAGACTTGTAGTGATCCTCCTGTCTCAGCCTCCCCAGTACTGGGATTATAGGTGTGTGCCAACATGTTGGTTTCAGTGGTAGGCACGGCATACAGTATTGGGGATTGAACCAGGGTCTTTGTGCTTGCCAGGCAGGCACTTAGCCCACCGAACTATCTCCCCAGCCCTAATATCTATTTAAAGGAGCACTTTTTGTGAAAGTTTAAGATCTTGTTTCTCACTGCCAATAACTGTATGGGTTTTCATTAACTTCTTCCAAAACTATCAAGATTTTTTGGCAGATGTCCTGCACACTTGTCTTTATGCTTGTTTGGAAAGTAAGCATTTCTTTTCTCTCCCTCAGGAGCAACCTGGTCCCTTTCTTCAGACCTTCTCAGCGAGGCCTAGCCCAGTCTCGTTCAATGTTTCCCCGCCCACGATGTGTGTGCTTCCTTACAGCATGGCCGCAAAGCACTCTGCACCACAACCTGATAGTAGCACTTACTTGTAAGGTGAATGAAGATGCCCTCATCTAGGTGTTGGGAGCATCAGGGGAAATGAAACAGGGTCCCTGCTTTCCTGAAGCTGGCCTGGGGGTTGACTGATTACCTGAATGAATGGGTAGATCAGTGAATAGGGTGTGAGGTGCCTTTTATGACAGTATTCTTAAGGATTGTCTACCTGGCTTTTGCCTCATCCAGAGACCAGAATCTGGACTTGAATCAAGTCTTTATCTAACTTAAGCTTTACCCTAGTCAGTGTCCACAAGCCTATCCTCAAAGCCCAGGGGAATAAGGAAACAAAGAATCACAGCTCAATGGAAAAATTACTGACAAGGATTTTCTTCTATCCTCTTGTTTCTTGAGGTTTGAAGGAGTCCAATGTATAATCCCTGTAGGACTATCTTCTCTCTTCTCTACTCACGTTTCCTCTGTAGCATCAGAACCTAGATCTGTTTAGAAATTTCTTCACCAAGTCTCCCACCCCCTTCTCCAACCTAACAACCCCATTTCCAACCTCTCACACTTTCCTCTGTTGTTTCACGTTCCCCAAACCTCCAGCTCTGAATTTCAGAACATCACATAACACTACTAACTACTTCTCCTTGTCACAGCCCTGTGCTCTTCTTCCTTGTTGCGCTCTCTCTTCCATTTCCCTCCCTCCCTCCATTATTCCTAGCTTACACCCTGGCAGATCCTGGCTCTCTCATCATCTCAGTCTTCACATGTTGGGTTGCTCTGGGGCTCAGTTTCTCTGACTCTTTCTCTACACTTGCTTCCCAGGACCCAGGGAATGCCATTTTATCACATAGCTTGTATACTTATTCATAGGCTAATAACTCATTTATATCTTTTGCCTGGACCTCTTGCCTGAGTTTTCCCTGTCCCTGTAATGTATCTATATTCTTCTAGATGTTCAGCCCCAAAACCTTAGTGACATCCTGAACTCCTTTCATTCTCTTACAACACACATTAATGTGTCAGAAAAGCTTAGCATTTCAGAGTCCATCCTCTCATTACCACTTTTACCAGTCTCTCCCTCCTCTGAACTATAGTGCATAAATGTCACTTGGGTAAACAAGATATCCTACCAGTGCTCCGGAGGAACAGAACTGTTGGGTTCTCCAGTCATATAGCATAGATACTCCTTATACTACTGCGTGAGCCTTTTGGTCCCTCCACGCACCATTTTCAAAGCAGTCTTCACATTTCTACTTAATTTGGACCTTCCCAGTTGCTAAATCCTGCACCATAGGCAAATGCTTCCATATCAATAAAATCTCTGTGGTAAGACTGCAGTGTGGTCCCAGTGACCTTGCTCCCTGCATTCTTATTGTGCAATCCCTCCCTGTTATGGTTTGTGTACAGTTGTCCCCCCAAGGCCTCTTGCAGTCAGTAGGACAGGGTTCTAGAGTTTGTTCTTAATTCATGATTCAAGACTGGGATTATGGGTCTGAGTACTGCTGGGAGTAGGGGTGTGAGTGCTACACCCTCCCTGGGGCAGATGACCTGAAGGCAATAATATAAGGAAAGTAGAGGCTTGCTCTGCCACTGCTGCCACTTTTCGTCTTTGCTCTTTGCTGCTTTCTGCTGACGTGGACTGCTGCCCTCTGCCAAGTGGCACTCTGCCTTGGAGCCAGCTAAATATGAGTTGAAACCTCCACAAACTGTGAGCTAAATAAACCTTTCCTGCCTTAATTTTGGGTGTTGGATATTTTGTCCCAGCAAAGAGAGAAAAGTAACCAAGACACTCTCCTTAAGTGTGATCTAGACATGTTAAGACACATGGGAATACATGGGAATATCTATATCTTATTCCACTTTAATATATATATATATATATATATATATATATATATATATGTTTTAAGCCTTGAACGCAGGTCTTGTTAACACCTGCCACAGTATAGCTTGCCCTAAAGAGAAGGCCAGGTGGTAAGGTAAGGCACTACAGTGGTTTCTGGCAGCTGGCCAGCAAGACACTTAGGGCTTCAGCTTGTTCAAGGATCTGAGTCCTGCCAACAGCTTCATAAACTGGGAAGCAGATCCTTCCACAGTCAAGCTTTCAGTTGAGATCTCACCCCCAGCCAGGCATGGTGTCATGTGCCGGTAAGGGCAGCACTCAGGAGCCTGAGACAGGAAGATCTCTGTGAGCCTAGGCCACAGAGTGAATTCAAGACCAGCCTGAACTACATAATGAGACCCCCATCTCAAGAACAAATAAACAATCTTCAACATCAGTAGCCTTCATTCCAGTATTGCAGAAGACTCAGCAAAGCTATACTAAAACATGTGACCTATAAAAACTGAGAAAATAAATGTGCGCTGTTTTAAACTACTAAGCTCCAGCTGGTAGAGTGGCACAGCAATAGATAATATAATTTCTCTTACCAAACTTGATGTTCTGTCAACATCCCTACCCTTGACCTAGCCCTCTTGGGACTCATGCTCCCTGATTCCACCAATACATGGTGGCCAGGTTCTATAGCTCCTTTCTTCTTGTAGTAGACCCAGCATTACTCTAGCTGGGTTATATTGTGACCTGACCCTAGTTATTGGTTTTATTAATGACCACTATATTTTTCAGGTTTACAAGTATTCTACTTATCAGTATTGGAGCATACCAGTTCAGGCTGGTCTGGAATTCACAATGTATCCTAGGCTTGCAGGGATCTTCCTGCCTCAGGTGACTTAGTTTAAAACATTTTTAAAGCTTTCTTTCTATAACCACTTCTGTGCTAACTGTCATCACTCGTGTACACTGAGACACAGATTCCAAGACTGAGTTCCAAAGATATGCTAGTTTCAGTGGGTAGTACTCTTAGGTCAAACATCTGTGAGGAGTGAGAGAAGCAGGATGGAACCTTTGCAACAAAGGTTCCAGCTGAGCCTACAGGTTGTGCTGTACTGAAATAGATTTGGTTCTGTCTTGGGGGAGGGTTTGCCATACCCCTTATCATCCAATCATCAAATGCAGGGAGGCATGACCTTGAGGGAAATTCACAGAGAGAAGTTTCCCTAAGAGGAAGTCAGCTGCGAGTAGTTGACCCCAACACAGGGGGGCATATCTGACACCCTCTGCGTTCTCTCAAGGAATCTTCCTTGTAGCCTACCTCACATGGCTTCGACCAGTTCACACAAGTTCCAGGCTTTCTCACCTTCAGGACGAACCTATTGTTAGGCATGGGACATTCGACTTGGGATATTCCACGGAGCTGGCAAAACAAGGTCTGAGAGCCCCAGTCTAATTCTCAGCATCTCAGAGAAGCTTGAAAAATGACCCTGAAAGGCCCGCTGATGTTCAATGCAGAAGACACTGGCAAAGAGGCATGCAGTTTCCCTCCCGCTCAGTGGGCTGGGCCCTGCCAGGCCGGGATACAATCGCTTTAACCACCATAACTCACGAACTGAGAATCATTATCTCTGCCTTACAGATGAAGAGACTGAGCTCTAGAGACAATCAGTAACATGGGTGCCAATCTCTGAAAGGTACTGCTCAATCTCAATTATTTTGGCTATATCCTGACCCTAAATCCTGGCAAAACTTACGCACTAGAGACTCTTGTCCCTTTCTATGGTTTTAAATATTATTTCTCTACTGATGATTCTAAATTTGGACCTTCCACTCAGACTGCCCCGCAGAACTCCTGGCCTGTGTATTCTTTTGCCATCCTAGCTCTCCCCTTGGAAATCTAGGAAAAAAATCACAAGAATGCAAAATAGAATTCTTGATTTTCTCTGCCCAATCTCCCCACTCCGTTTCCTGCTGCCTCAGTTTCCATTCCTAAAAGGAACAGCCTACCATTCTTGCAGTTGCTCATGCCAAAAACCCAGTGTTGTCCTTGAGTTTTACTTGCACCTGATCCATTAGCATTTATATTGTCAGATTATTGTATGACTTGTACCCAGATTCTCACCCTGCTTATCAATTCTGCTGATAGTTAGGCCATCCTAGCATCCCTTTCTCACTAGTACTACTACGAGAGCTCTTCGTGTATCTTCCCATGTGGGATTCTTCTCCATGCAGCATCCAGAGTGATCCTTTTAAAATGTAAGGCTGGGCTGCAGAGCTAGCTCAGTGGTCTAAGTGCCTGCCTAGGCAAGCGCAAGGACCCGGGTTCGATCCCTAATATTGCATGCTGTGCTGGCCCCACCTTGGGTGCATGGAGCCCACCACCAAGACTGGACATGGTGTCGCACGCCTGTAATCCCAGTGCTGGGGAGACTGAGACAGGAGGATCACTACAATCTGAGCTGCATAGTGAGACCCTATACCAAATATATATATATATATATATATATATATATATATATAGTGTGTACTGCTGCCCTCTGCCAAGTGGCACTCTGCCTTGGAGCCAGCTAAATATGAGTTGAAA
>NW_004524650.1:9505264-9513416 GCF_000260255.1 Octodon degus | reverse complement strand
ACTGAGCCATCTCCCCAGCCCCCATAAAATTAAATAAAAGTAAAAATAAATAAATAAAATGTAAGGTTCGTTCTTATGCATCTCCACACTTTCCAATGGCTTCTTATTTAATTCAAAATAGAATCCAAAGTCTTTGCCATGGCATACAAGACTACCTGACCTGGTGCTCCCCAATCCTGCTGTTTTTCCTTCCCTTACATGGCCCATGCTCTGCATTTCACTCCTACCATTGTGATCTCTTTGCCAGTCCCCATCATCCCCCAGAATGCTGCTCCTGCCCCAGCCCTTTGCACTTCTTGTCTCCTCAGAACTATTTACCCAGCTTCCCCCAAGCTTGGGTGCTCCCTTCCTATATACAAAAGGAAATTCCCACAAGCTGTGTTTAGACCACCCACATCCTATCATTTTCTAACACCCCAGACTGCACTGTGTTTCTGTGTATTATTTGTTTGGTAGCCACCCCTATAGAGTTTACTTCCTGGAAAGGCAGGTACACTGCCTGCTGATGTGTCCCCCGCACCTACAACAGCACCTGGGACATGGTGACCACTCAATTTATTGTAAGAATAAATAAATGAACAAGTGCATTTCCATGTGAGGGACATGATCTGGTAGATTTCTTTCCAGGTTCTTGAAAAGTGTTCTATGAAACACTCTCTGTCACCCAGGGAGCAAGTAACAGTAGACACTAGTGTGTATTAGCTGCCCATTTTTTCAATTCAGTGTTTTTCCATCCTATTTTGTGGTTTCAACTTATCATCTCATTCAGAATATAATTCTAAAGCCTATGGCTTCTACCCAGGCTAACAGGGCTTATGACATGATATAGGCAAACTCCTTCCTTACTCATTTCTCAAATATACATTCACACCCACACTTAACAAACAAATTCCTCACAGAACACATTAAGTAAACCAAGTATAAGTGTCTACAATTACAAAAAGTTTAGAAAGTGTTTATTAGTATCACAAAAGGATTCTTTTCTTTGGAAAAGGGGTTACCACAGGAATCCTTTCAATTACAAGTTCACCAAATCAATTTAAAATAGAATTTGGCTTCAAGCAATCTTGAAAAGGAAATGAAGGCTATATTCATCAAATGCCTATTTGTTCCAGTCACCCTGTGCCATTGGCTATTTTAATTTTGATACTCTGTGACTTAGTTTTGCCTGGGCTCAGTCTAGTTTTTTGTTTTTTATTTTTCTTTCTCTTTTTGGTGGTGGGGGCTAGGTTTAGCTTGTTATTTTAACAATTTAGTTGTAACTTCTGACTTTCTTTGAACTTCACACATCATTATATTCTTTCCAAGGAAAAGTGTAAAAATCTATAGCACCATGGGCTATATATTGGGACAAATAGATTTTACATACCTCAAAGTCAACCTGGAGCCCACTTCCATTTCTAGGCATTATGAATAACTGGTAACAGATCAGTCTTCTTGCTGTAAACAACTCTTAACCTGGAAATAATATGTGCAGTAATTACTTTCAGACTTTAGAGAGGAGTATGATTCTTGTGAGAAGAGAAACAAACAAGATGAACCCCCCCGTGCCCTAGCTTTTGCCTGGTGGAACTTCCCCTACCATGACACAGAGAGACAATTCTCAGAGCACGGCCCTCGGGCTGTGCCAAGATGGCAGCAGTCGGAGTCAGAGCTTCTGAGATAGTTAGAATTTGTGGGCAGGGAATTGCAGGAAACTTTATAGCAGAGTAACTCTAAATATCTATTTAGAGGTCCCTGTGAGTCTTGAGGTGAATATTAAGCTATGATTTTATAGGTCAAGGCACCATGAGTCTCAGCAAAAGCTAACAGGGTAGGAAGAGCCACTAAGGTGCTGTGAGCTAAATACCTTCACAGTTCACACAAGGCCAAGAGACATTTAAATTCTCATCATTCAGATGGAGATCTTACTAGACACTCCAGCAGTCAAAAGAGCCCAGGGCCACAGGGTGGAAGGCTAATCTAAACTTAGAAAAAGTTACATTAAATGGCTACTCTAACAAGGCTCAAAAATAACTCTTAAAAGATCAAGCTGATTTACAAGTTAACTGCCTGGTATAATGAAATTGAATATTCTATTAAAGAAGGCAACAAAACTCAGAATTCAACAATGTAGTGTTGATGATTTCCAGCATACAATCAAATAGTACTAAACATCTAAAGAAGTGAGAAAATGTGACCCACAGTAAGGAGAAATATCAGTTAATAAAAACTGATATTCCCAATGGGTTTTTTTTTTTTTTTTTTTTTTTTTTTTTGGTGGAACCGGGGATTGAACTCAGGTCCTTGCGCTTGCCAAGGAAGCACTTATTCCACTGAGCCATCTCCCTGGCCCTTTTTTTTTATTCTCAATGTTTTGTTTGTGGCAGATACAATATTTGCTTTTATGAATGAGAATTCTGATTCAATAAGAAAGTAAGTGAGATTCTGGCTGCTTTGTTTAAAAGATAGAAGCCAATATGGTACTTTTTAGAACCATTTATATTCCAGATGCAAAAGAATTTAGAGTGGTTAAATCTCATCAAAAGTCTTGAATTCACTGAATAATTTCTTACATCCTAGAATTACCATACTGTAAGAAGCCATGAAGGTAATGTATTTCCTTACTCAAGAGACAAGAAAATTAAAAACAGTAACTTGCAATGGTTTGTAGTAACTAGGTCATCACTGAGTTGGGTTAGCTCCCTAAGCTTACGAATTTTTCATGTTGCTTCTGGAGCCATCCGGAGCTCATATTCTAGTGCAAAAGGTGTGCAAGCAACACTCAAGTACACAAGTGATAAGAGTTTTAGACTATGAGAAATACTCAGCAGAAAATAAAAGCTGGAAAATGGGATTGTAAGTGGGAAGTAAGAACAGTGTGTAGTAGTCAACCTGGCTTCACTAAGGAGGTGACATAGGCCCGAGGCATGATGATGACAGTAAGGGAATCCATTCCACAGTGGGGGTTAGCAAGTACAAAGGCCCTGCGGTAGGAGCAGGCTCAGCACAATCACTGTAACAGGAAGCTGGGACATAGTGATCAAGAGCCCAGGATTGCAGATTTGTATCCTGGACTTCCTGCTACTTTTCTGTATTGCTCACTTAAGTCTGGAGTCCTGTCAGACTCTACCATTATGTTTCACTTGATTTATTGAGCATGTTCAATGTGACAGCAAGCAGGTGTCTTGCAGATGTGAAATAAGATAATGGCCTGGGTATGGGTGAAATGTGAAGAATATGGGCTTCAAAACCAGTTAGACTCATTGTCATTGGATCCACATGTACAAACCATGTGTTCTTGGAAAACTTCTTTAGGGGCTTGCTAGTCTCAGCATCTTTATTGACAAAAGTTAATGTAATGCTGACAAGCTCAGAATGAGCAGAAAGATTGACTGAGGTGTGTAATAAAACCTAGTCCAATGTTTGGTACAAGTATACAAAAGTATGATTTTCAATCTTAATTCTAGAGATTATGATAGGAGAAGAAAAGTTTCATTAACCACATGTGCTGTGTGACATGCCTACTATGTGCTAGTTACTGCTTCAAGCATTGGGGACAGACCCTGTTTCTTTGGAGCGTACATTCTGGATAAGGAGTGAATTGACAATAAACAAAAACAAGCAATAATACTAGTAACTGTTATACAAAAATTTAACTTAGATGATGGAATAGAGTGAAACTGGGTCTTGCTGCAGACTGAATAATTAGGGACAGCCTTTCTTATATGACACCTGAACTGAGATCTTACTAGTAAGAGCATTACACACAGAAGGACTGTAAATACAAAGCCTTCAGACAGCAGAGAGCTCACAGAACATCCTGGTTGATTCAAAGCAGGGAGTGGAGAGTTTTATCAGCGTAGGTGAGAGAGAAGAAGGGGTCAGATCACTCAGGACAATTTTTTTCCCTATTTATATCATTCTTTAACACTCAGAGTATTAAGTGTCAAAATAATCACAAAAGTATTTTTCATCCTAAAATACAAAGCATTCCTGGAAGCTGAGGGTAAAAGACCACAACCCTAGAAAATGGGCAAAAGGGGCCAGCTTGCCTGATAGGTCAGCGGATTAAAGCACCTGCTTAGGCACACCCCCCAGCATGCCATGCTGGCCCCATCCCTGGAGTACACTGAGATAGGAAATGAGACTGGGAATGGTGGCACGCGCCTGTAATGCCAGCACTTGGGAGGCTGAAAAACAGGAGGATCACCACAAGTCCAATCTTTGTAGTGAGATCCTGTAGATCGTGTACTAAATTAAAAAGAAAAAAAAGGCAAGAGCAGAACACAGAGTTTATAGGAAAGGAATAAATTATCCTCTTACATATAAAGTGGGGTGACTGACAAAACTGAACAAAAAAGGGGGATATAAATGAAGGATAATTTTGTAGTGAAATATATATATATATTTATATATATTTATATATATCCATATATACAAATAGTTAGGATAGATATATAGCTGCTTTCTCTTAGTTCAATGAGAAGAAAGATTTGTATTAATAGTGTTTAGACAAGATATGTCTGCATCTCGTACTATGAAGAACTACTATGAAGACAATATGCAATGTATTAATTATTGTAACTGTTCTACTAATCTGTTTTGAAACTGTCTCATTGCTATTTGTTTTTCAATAAAATTAATTTTAAAAACTCATGCCACTAAAAAATAAATAAATAAATAAAGTGAGATAAAACTTCATTATAAGGAAACTGCATAAAGTTACAAAGAGATACCATTTTTTAAAATCCACAAGATAGGCAAAAATACCAAAATTTGGTACTCTATCCAGTTGGTATAGCTGTTGGGAAATAGGCATAGTTGATAGCAGTATAAAATGTGATTTGAACAAGACGTGATTGGTTATTATCTACTAGAAATAAAAATCCCTTGCGCTTTGGCTAATAATCCTATTTCAGAGTTTATCCTTGAGCTATGGCTGTGTACGGACCAGAGAACCTTCACATAAACCATGCATTGAAAAACTATTTTTAATGGAAAGAGGCAGAAACAAGTCAAGCCAAAGGAAAGGTGAAATAAACTATGGCTGATCCCCAAAATAGACTTCTACACAGCAGGAGGCAGGAAGGAAAAAAACTGATCTATAAGGGCCAGGGAGATGGCTCAGTAGAATAAGTGCTTCCCTGGCAAAGTGCAAGGACCTGAGTTCAATCCCCGGTTCTGCCAAAAACAAAAAAACTGATCTATATTCTGATATTAAAAAACGCATTAAATGAGAACAGCAAAATGCAGAACATTTTTGTGCACTACCACTGCATAATAAAAGGAAAAGAAAGGGGAGATCCTTATTTGCATTTATATCCAGAAAGATGACCAAGTAATAAAAGCAATTATCTGTGTATTGGATCAGAATGGGTAAATGCAGGAATGGTACAAGATTTATAAAAATATGCTTTGTATTTCATTTGCATTTTCAAATCATGTAATTGTATTTTTATCCAAATCTTTTAAAATTTTATTTTATTTTAACTGGTACACGCTGTTCACACCTATATTTCAAGTTTGGAAATGCATAAATACAAGCAGCAATACAAAGGTATTCATGAAGAATGCATAGTCTTTGAAATTACGAAAACATCCCTGCTACCAATACATTTCTAAATGCAAAACTGACAACCATATTTGTTAACTTCTGTGTAGCAAGAGAAGTTCATTTTCAAAACAGATAAAATTCAGTCTTTAGGTGTGAATGGTATGAATGATAGTCTTCCCCCCAACTTTTTAAAATTTCTTAGTTGTTTGGGATCCTTAAGCGTGCACAAAGCTTTGAACACGAGGGTCCGCCGAGGAACCAGGCGTCTCCAGGCGTCCAGTTAGGCCAGAGCTCGAAGGCTCCGATCCCCCGCATCCCCGGGAGAAGCGCTCAACTTGTCTGTCCTGCAGCACGGCTCGGACGCCCCCGCGCCCGCGTCCACCTCGCCCTGCCCACCACCCGGTCTCCAAAGTCGATCTCCAGCTTGTAGGAGACACTTCCAGGTCCTCGTCTCGGTCCAAGAAGCCAATATTTGTAATCCCAAGGTTACGTTATTGGAATCCCATCAAATTGATTCTAATCTACCACTTACAATGCAACCCACGGCGAAAATAAAAACACTAAATTATATCTTCAATCATCGGGGAGTCAAGGGGCTCTAAGTCCAGCCATGAAGATAGCTTTCCGGAACCAAGAGAGCGACCCAGGGCCTCACCCAGTTTTATTCAGTGGGCGAGTGGCTTGAGGATTGACTGAGAACTGTGGGAAAGAGACTACTATGAGCTGAGCTAGGTGTGTGGCCTAAATTTACCTCTGTGATATACAGCGAGGATATGCAGAGAGAGTAATCTGCATTATATAGTATCTAATGTTTTGGTAAGTCTGGTGCTTCAGCTTTGGTGTGGCCTTTCAAGTCCCAGGAAGTCATAGCCTCTGTCTCGAGGCTCGATCCCAGCTGGAGCTGCGGAGCATTAGCTCTACCATCCTGTCTCAACCCAGCTCACATGAAAGAGCAGCAGGTATAGGTTACTAGGGAAACACTCACGCCACCTTCAAAGACTATCAGCAGCACCTCAGCTAGACCAATACACATTGCTTAAGGCCAACTGAAGGGTAAACAGAAGTCCTAGCCGGCTCTGTACATAACAATACAAGGAAATAGGGTCAGGCTCAGCCAAAATGGAGACAATCGCTCTTCTTTCAAGGAGAGCTGCTCAGATGGTCCTCCACACCAGCTGAGACATGATATCATGTGTGGGCTTCCAGAGTGATGGTCCATCACGGAGTCTTCAGCAGGAGCCTCTCTGCTTTTTAATTCATGAAGCACAAATCCCTCCCTCCACTGCCCGTCAGCGCCTTCGTTTGGTTTGCAGGTGTTAAAATTCTACTTTCGCCCGGTCTTTGTTTTGGATCGCCTTCCACTCATCCACAGTCATCTCCCTTGGACCCTCTTCCTTAACCTCCTCAACGTCATTCTCTTTCTTTTCAGTGTCTGCCACGGGGCGCTTTCCACCTTCAGGTATCTCCTCAGTCACATTTGATTGATCCAAGTCAGGTGACTCATCTTGAACAGCTCCCCAGTGGTGAGACCCGCTGCCTCCTCTTCTGTCCTCGTGCTTCAGGCTGCTGTAATGTGAGAAAGAAGATCTATCGCTTCTGCTCAGCCTGCCAAATTCACGCTTGCCACGAGCATCAAACCCATCTCCTATGCTCATGCCATGGCCACGGCCACCTCTTCCAAGGCCACCACGCCCTCAAATAGGCCGGTCAAAAATGGGTCTATCAACTGAAAATCCTCCTTCACCCTTTTCTTCAAGAGGTTTTTCAAATCTTCTGTCACGAGGTGGTCACCGTCCAGTCTCCTATGGATTATCTTCCCTTCCCCCTGAAGCTGTCCATCAGGTCTTCTTACAACCGTCTTATTCCTTCTTTCTTAAGCTTAAGGGCTGCTACACCTCGTCTTTCTTGTCTACTAGCAGATGCCGGGTGGCAGCGGGCTCTTGGGTCCTTCTGGGGCCCTGCACAGCGGTGGAGTTGGTCTGAGCCCCCTAGCGCTGTCCCCGCCGGCTTCTTTTTTCTTGCTCTCCGCTGCCTTCAGCCCCTCGAAGGGGTCCAGTTCATCGTCAAATAACTTGTCGAATCAGTTGTTGACCACACAGCCAAAGCCTTCCTGTAGGTGCCCAGGCATGATGGTGGCTGGGGACGCATTCCTCCACTGATTGCAGCGGGCGGCGCCAAGCCAAGAGCCCCTGATTCAGGTCTTCCCACAAGATGGCCGGGATGAGAGAGGTAAACTTTTAACATTTTAAAGGAAAAAATAAAAATTGGAGAAAGGAAGGGCTGCAAGGTCAGCCAACATTTTGGCCCTAGCCTTTCAAGGTCAGTGAAGACTCAGGACATAGGAGAACCTGGACTGTAACAACATGTAACTCAGTTGCGCTCCAAATTTTCTGATCAAGAAGATTATGGAGCCACAGAGGAATGTGTTCGATGATGTAAAGTGAGCCTGGGGAGAGTCACATGGAGAGAAAAAACATTTTCTCAAGCTTTCACAGAGAGCAAATTGTTCAAGCAATGGCCATGACTCATCCTCATGTCTGACACTGACAAAAGGATGTACAAAGGACGGTACAGGGCTACAGGATAAATCCTGAGAGTACTTGGCTGACCTTATCA
>NW_004524650.1:9474038-9504309 GCF_000260255.1 Octodon degus | reverse complement strand
AGAGAGAGAGAGAGAGAGAGAGAGAGAGAGACAGAGAGAGACAGAGAGAGACAGAGAGAGACAGAGAGAGACAGAGAGAGAGACAGAGAGAGAGAGAGACAGAGAGAGAGAGAGACAGAGAGAGAGAGAGACAGAGAGAGAGAGACAGAGAGAGACAGAGACAGAGAGACAGACAGAGACAGAGACAGAGACAGATTGACAAGGTCTCACAGACTTTACAGAGAGCAGGTAGCAGCCAAGTGAGGTATATACTGCAATGAGATAAGGATATATGAACCTTCTAGATTTCTTGGTTTATTTAAACATGAGGATGACTTGGACTATGACAGTGGTAGTACAGATGTTGATAGATTGGCTGAAGGGTATCAGAATGTAACTTCTTTGTGCCTTGAGCCATGGGGTGGATCTTGGAACTACCAGAGCCTAGACATAGGTAAAATAATTTATAGTTGGGTGGTTTATAAGTTTTAATACAAAGGTTTGCATACAAACAGAGCTGTGAAGGATGTTGGGGTCTGAGGAGGTGGTAAGAAGGTGTTTCAGATGGAAAGGAAGGAACAGAACAAGCAGGGAGCAGGGGCAAAGAGGGGCTTGGCCCTGTAGATGAACGGGACTCTCCAACCCATTGCTACAGTTTTTCTGCAGTATGGCTCAGCTTATGGCACGAA
The DNA here is from genome assembly GCF_000260255.1 of Octodon degus. Classification (NCBI taxonomy): domain Eukaryota; kingdom Metazoa; phylum Chordata; class Mammalia; order Rodentia; family Octodontidae; genus Octodon; species Octodon degus. The sequence goes on along the minus strand of NW_004524650.1, from coordinate 9,503,641 downwards.
GGAACTGGAAACCAAATCTTCCATTTCCCATTATTTGATTCTATTAACTGCTTCTTATAGTTCTGTGATTTTGTTTCTGTAAACTGAAGAATTCCTATCACATGCATTGGCATCCTGAAAAATACACTCAAAGGAGAAGGTCAACATGGGAACATTTGAGCTAGGTTAAAGATTTGTTGCCTCTTTCTCTGCTGATACAATAACTGAATTCCCCCCTCTGGGACCACTTACTGCAGTAGAATGACAAAGAATGGGCTTTCCCAGGAGGGTGGACGGGATGGATGCTCCTATAGATGCTTCTGTTTTTAAGGCAGATTTGTGGGTTAAGAAGCCTTTTATTTTACTCTCTTGTTTCCACTTAGAAAAAAAAGTTTAGTAACCAGACACCTCGGTGGGATGTCTCTTCTGCAGATATACTTATGTCAAATAAAAGAGGAGTTCCAGAATTTTATGTGTCTGGGTGGGGGAGATGGCTCAGTAGAATAAGCACTTCCCTGGCAATTGCAAGGGCCTGAATTCAATCCCCAGTTCTGAAAAAAAAAAAAAAAAAAAAAGGAAAAAAAAAAAGCTTATATGATTGATAAATATTCTGAAAGCTCTGGTTTTTACTGTTGGGGATGTTATCTGTACGGAGGTTTTTTGTTTGTTTGTTTGGTTGGTTGGTTGGTTGGTTTTTGTACTTTAGGGAAGGGTCTACAGGGTGTTCAGGGTCTCACTACTAGATCAGACTTGTAGTGGTCCACCTGTTTACAGTTTCCCAAGAGCTGGGATTACAGATGCGGCAGCATGCCCAATCTCAATTGCCATCTCAGTGCACGGTGTGGGGAGTGGTTGGGGGGGACAACAGGCTCAGGGATTGAACCCCTGGCCCCTGCACCTGCTTGCATACCCCTTTTTAAAAAAAAATAATAATAATTTTCTTGAGAAACAGTATCAATGAGACAGTTTCACAACTGATTACTGGCACATCTACAGTAATTAATACATTGCATATTGTTGTCTTAGTGGTTATTCATTGTACAAGATGCAGACATGATCTCCTGTCTCAAACACTATTATAAGGATCCTCTCTATTCACTGAATCAAGAGAGTAGAGCTGTATATCTATCCTATTTTGAGTATACAGATACACAAGGGCCATTCATTTCTAGCCCACTTTTTTTGTTATTTTCGTCAGGGAAGAGCATTCCATTGTCATTTAAATATTGTAGGTGCTTGAATTCAGCAGAATCTCCCAATAGAGTCCAGTAGTACATAATAGTAGCGGGTTTTCTGTAAGACTGACAATGTCCAAAGTTGTTGACTTGAGCTTTTTACAGCTCAGCATATTAATGTGGCTTTACTTTTTATACTTCGTTTTATACTTTTCTGCTGGATGGTTAAGACTAAGATAAAGCAAGACCTATATAACAAGAAATGTAACTTTTGTATCTGATAAGGTCAGTCAAATCCTCTCAGGATTTAACCTGAAACCCTGTACCACAGTTTGTAAATTCTTTGTCAGTGTCAGCCATGTGGATGAGTCACGGCCATTGCTTGACCAATTTGCTCTCTGTGAAAGCCTGAGGGAATGTTTTCTCTCCATGTGACTCTCCTTAGGCACACTCTACATCATCGATCACATTCCTCTGTGGCCCCATAATCTTCTTGATCAGAAAATTTGGGACATAACTGAGTTACATAATGTTACAGCATATGCAGTTGGGTTAAACCTCACTGTCTGTCTGAATATCAAACATCTTAGGCATAGCATGTAACAGGTATTTTCCATCAAGTATTGATATGTTAAACTTTAAGTCCCTGCAGAATATGAAGACAAAAATTAAAAACATAAAAAAAAATTTTAAAGATATGAATAAACAATTACATAATTTTACATGAAATTTAAGAAATTTAACCATATACAGATTGTAGCAGGACTGTCCTGTGACATTTTTTCTTCCTTTCTCTTTTCATTTATCCCCCCCCTTTTAAAACAAACATTTGCTTGAGAGACAGTATGGCACTAATTGGTATGTCATGACAAGCAGTACGTGTTTAGAAGACCAGAATGGCAGGCATTCCAAGCATGATCCTACCATTACACATTGCTATCTTCAGTGCAGCTGCTTAGTTCACAGTTAACAGCATATATAGTTAGTCAGGGTAATAATCCTACTAATTAGCTTCTAGTTTCAAAAACTTGCTGAAGATTCTCAGGATCCTTGCCATACCCATCTTTTTTTTTTTTTTTAACTTTTTTTTTTTTTTTTTTTATTAGAGAGAGAGAGAGAGAGAGAGAGAGAGAGAGAGAGAGAGAGAGAGAGAGGTGTGTGGCCAGCTCAGCCCACCAGGGGGCGGGCTGGCTGGCATGTGGTGCTGGGGGATTGAACCGCGGTCCCCAATGCTTTGCCAAGCTTGTTCTAAGTAGGTGCTTTAGACCACTGAGCCATCTCTCCAGCCCCGCCATACCCATCTTGTGCATATAAATGTATGGCTGTGCCCCTGTCATGTTTCCTAGCTTTTCTCTTTGCCCTCTCTTCATTGTCCAATCCTCAAATTCTTGCTTTCCTTTTCATTGTGTTATATCTTTCTATTTCTATTTGTTCTTCTGAGTTCTTATGCTAGGGAGACTATACAGTATTTACACATGTGGGTCTGGTTATTTCACTTATGAGTATATCTTCAAGTGGCATCCACTTAAATATGAAGCCTTCGAGTTTATCATTCTTTATACCTGAGTAATACACCATTGTATAAAAATACCACATCTTTTTCATCCATTCCTCAGGTGACAGGCATCTTGGTTGTTTCCAAGATTTGGCTATCACAAATTGTGCTGCTATAAACATAGGTACACATAATTCACTATGATATGAATTTTTCAGTTCCTCTGGGAAAATTCCCAGTAGAGGGATAGCTGGTTTGAATGGGATCGACAGTCCTATTTTTTTAAGGCGTCTCTACACTGATTTCCATAATGGTTGCATCAGTCTACATTCAGACCAGCAGTGGAGAAAGGTTCCCTTTTCCCCACAGCCTCTCCAGCATTTGTTGTTGGCTGATTTGTTTATGATAGCCATTCTTTCTGGGGTGAGATGGTATCTCAGTGTTATTTTAATTTGCATTTCACAGATGACTAGTGATGTGGAACATTTTTTCATATATTTATTCACTTCTTTAAATTTGTCCTCTGAGAAGTGTGTGTTCATTTTGGATGCCCATTTCAGGATTGTGTTTTTTAAATTTTGGGGCCCTAATGTTTTTTAGTTCTTTACAAATTCTAGAGAGGAGACCTTTGTCTGAGTGCTCATTAGTCAAGACTTTTTTCAAAATTTGTGGGTTGTCTTTTCACTTTGTTGCTAATTTCTTTTCATGTACAAACACTTCTTAATAAGAGGAGGTCCCCGTTGTTAATTCTTTCAAGTATTACCCATGCAATTTGATTTTTTATCTTTCTTTCTTCTTCTTCTTTTTTTTTTTTTTTTTTTTTTTGCGATTTGATTTTTGTTCATGAGCTCTTTGCCTACCCCTGTCTTTAAGAGTTCCTCCTACTTTCTCTTCCAGGAGATTTAGTGTTTCTGTTTAATGTTTAGATCTTTAATCCACTTTCACTTTAGCTTAGTGCATTTAGACCTGGGTCAAGTTTTAGTTTTCGGCATGTAGAGAGCCAGTTTTTCCAGCACCATTTGTTAAAGAGGCTATCTTTCTTCCAGTAAGCGTGTTTGGCCCCTTGGTCAAATATTAGGTGGCTGAGTGTGTATGTAGAGGCCTCTGCATCTTCTAATCATTCATTGATCCTCAGGTCTATTTTGTTGCCAGTACCATGCTGATTTTATCATAGCAGCTTTGTAGCATAATTTCAAGTCAGGGATTGTAATGCCTCATGCCTTGCCTTTGTTGCCCAGGATTGCCTCTGCTATTCTAGGACTTTTCTGGTTCCAAATAAATTTTAGGAGTGATTTCTCTAGGTCTGGGAAGTATGTTGGTGGTGGTTTGATAGGGATTGTATTAAATCTGTACAGCAATTTTGGGAGTATGGCCATCTTCACAATGTTGGTTCTTTCTATCCAGGAGCAGGGACTATCTTTCCATTTTCTGAAATTCTGTACAATCTCTTTTTTCAGAGTACTGTAATTTTCCTTGAAAAGATCTTTAACTTCTCTGGTTAGATGAATTCCAAGGTATTTCATTTTCCACAGTGTTATTGTAAAAGGTATCATTTCTCTAATTTCCCTCTAAGTGTGTTTGTTATCTGTGTAGAGGAATGCTATTGACTTTTGGGTATTGACTGTGTATGCTGCTATGTTACTGAATTTGTGTATCAATTCTAGTAGCTTCTTGATGGAGTTTTTTGGATCTTCCAAGTAAAGTATCATGTCATCTGCAAATAATGATAATTTAACTTCTTCTTTACCTATTCTTATTTCTTTTCTCTCTCTTGTCTAATGGCTCTAGCTAATGTTTCCAGAACTGTATTAAATAGGAGGGCTGATAGAGGTCATCCTTCTCTTTTACCAGATCTGTGAATAAAAGATTTCAATTTTTCCCTGTTTAGAATTATGTTAGCCTTTGGGTTGTCATAGATGGCTTTTATCAATTTGAAGTAGAGGCCTTCTATTCCAATTTTCTGTAGGGCTTTGAACATGAATGAGTGTTGGACTTTGTCAAAGGCCTTTTCTGCATCCATTGAGATGATCATGTGGTTTTTAGATTTTGCTCTATTGATATAGTGTATTGTATTGATAGATTTGTGTATATTGAACCATCCTTGCATCCTGGGGATGAATCCTACCTGGTCATGGTGTATAATGTTCTTGATGATTTGCTGTATTGTATTTGCTAGGATTTTATTGAGGATTTTTGCATATATGTTCATGAGGGAGACTGGCCTATAGTTCTTTTTTAGTTGCATCTTTCCCTGGTTTTGGTATCAGTATAATACTTGCCTCAAGGAATGATTTTGGGAAGACTGCTTCCTTTTCCATTTCCTTGAAGAGTATGAGGAGTATTGGGATTATAGCTTCCATAAATTTCTTGTAGAATTCAGCTGTGAGTCCATCAGGGCCTGGACTTTTCTTTGTCGGTAGGCTTTTTATTACATTTTGTATTTCATTGGCTGTTATTGGGTTATTGAGAGATGTTACATCTTCTTGATTCAGTTTTGGTAATTTGTACCTTTGTAGGAATCTGTCCATTATTTCTTTGTCTTCTATTGTGTGAGAGTAAAGGTTTTCAAAGTAGCTATTGACAATCTTTGGAATTTCCACTGGGTCTGTGGTAATTACACCCTTTTCATTCGTTATTGCTTGTATTTGAATTTTTTTCTTTCCTGTTTTTGATGAGGTTAGCTAGGAGCTTATCAATTTTATTTAATGTTTCAAAGAACCAGCTTTTTGATTCATTAATTCTTTGAACTGTTTTATTCATCTCAATTGAATTAATTTCCGTTCTAATCTTCATGATTACTTCCCGTCTTTGAGCTCTGGGTTTGGTTTGCTCTTCCTTTTCTAGATGTTGGAGGTGAATTATTAAGGTGTTTATTTGTTTCTGTTCTGTTTTCCTAATGTGTAAGTTCACAGCTATGAATTTCCCTCTGAGAACTGCTTTCATCGCATCCCATAAGTTCCAATAAGTTGTGGTTGAATTTTCATTGAATTGTAGGTATTGTTGAATTTCTTGTTTAATTTCATCTGTGACCCATTGATTGCTGAGTAGGGTGTTGTTTAATTTCCATGTATTTATTGGGTTACTCTGTTTTCTTGTCTCGTTTATTTCCAGTTTCATTGCACTGTGGTCAGATACTATACATGGGATAAATTCTGTTTTCTTGCATATACTTAAGCATTACCTATGGACCAGTATGTGGTCCATTTTAGAATATGACCCATGTGCAGCTGAAAAAAAATATATACTCAGTTGTTGTTGGGTAGAACACTCTGTATATGTCCTCTAAGTCTATTTGTTCCAAGCTCTGGTTCAGTTCTAATAGTTCTTTGCTAATTTTTTGTCTGGTTGACCTATCTTTTTGGGACAAGGGCATGTTAAGGTCTCCTGTTAAGACTGTGGTATTAGATATTAGACTTTTCATGTCCATTAAGATCTGTCTTATATAGTTGGGTGCTCCCCTGTTTGGTGTGTATACATTTATGGGTGTTACCTCTTCTTCTTGAATTTTTCCCCTAATCAGTATGTAGTGGCCTTCTTTATTTTGTTTGATCATTCTTGGTTTGAAGTTGAGACCATCTGAGAATAGGATTCCTATTCTCAGACATCAATTGAGATGACCATGTACCTACCACTGCTTTTTTTCTGAGATGCTGGGGCATGTAGTATTTTTTTCCATCCTTTGACTTTCAGCCTATCAATTTTTTTTTGAGTTGTGTGTTTCTCATATACAGCATATTGTTGGATTGTGTTTCCTAATCCACTGTGCCAGTCTATTTCTTTTAATTGGTGAACTGAGTCCATTTACATTGATGATTATAATTGAGATGTATTTTACAATCAACATGTTATTTACCTGCTGTTGTTTACTCCTTTTTGCCTGTGTTTAATTGTTTGTCCTATTTAGTGGGTTCCTTCTGTTCTCATTGGTGGAGTTCTGATCATTTTTGTCCCTTTCTAGAACATCTTTGAGTAGTCTGTGTAGGGTTGGCTTTGTTATCATGAAATTCTTTAGTTGTTCTTTGTCATGGCAGTATTTTGTCATCCATCTCACATGAAAGAGAGTTTTGCAGAGAATAATAGTCTGGGCTGGAACTTGTTTTCATAGAGGACTTGAAGTACTCTGCTTCATGCTGTTCTTGCCTTCATGGTTTGTGAAGAGAAGTCTGCCATTATTCTGATGGGTTTTCCTTTGAATGTGATCTGTTTCTTTTCTCTAGTGACTTTCAGTATATCATTTGTATTGACTCCTTCTTTCTCACTGTTGCCTATTAGTCTCACATTGTTCATTTTTGCATTATCTTGCAGGTGATGAATTATTTTTTCCTGCATCCTAGTTGTTTTGAAGAGATCCTTTCTTTCCTTTTCACTAGCTGCACCAGTGTCTTCAAGATCTGAAACTCTATCTTCACTTTCACTCACATGGTTTTGCAAGCTTGTGATTGAGATTTTGAGTTCCTCTATCTCTTTGATTCTGCTTCATATGGTCTGTTTCTTTCCTGTATTGCTCATTCAAGAAATCTATCATTTTTCTAATCGCCTCTATTTTTTATCAAGATTGAGTTTCCTCCATATGTTTCTGTATTTGATTCTTTACTTCAGATGCTATTAATTCAGAAATTTCTTTTTTTATTTCAGAGATGAATTGTGATCTGAGTTCCTCTATACCTTTCTGTTGTTATTTCTTTACTTACAACATTATCAATTCAGAGATTTCTTTTTTTGTGTCAGGGATTACTTCTGACCTGAGTTCCCCTATACCTTTCTGCTGTTGTTTCTTTACTTCAGACGCTATTAATTCATACATTCTGCACTTGTTCTGAGTGTGCTTGAGAGCCTGAGATTGCATTTTGCTCTTTCTCTTTGTCATTTTGTATAGCACTGACCTCTGACCTTTGGTGTAGAGCTTTGGTGCAGTTATAATCTTAGTACTTACTGAAATTCGAGTGCAGATCTATTAAGTTTGAGTTTACCCAGTTGTGTCTGGCTTGAGTTTAGCTGTTGTGTTCAGCTCCTTCCTGATGCAGTCCTAGGAAGTGAACCTGTTGTGCCCCTCTGTTGTGCCCCTGGCCCAGGGGGCACAGGAGAGCACAGAAGCTCTCCCAGACACTAGCTGGGCCTAGGCTTGGGCTGGGTTTGGGGAGTTCCGAAAGTGCAACAGAAGTTCTCACTCACTTGGTGGGCTTGGGAGATGGGTTCCAGAGGGGTGGGGGTGTCCGGAGGGCACAGTAGAGGGTCTCACTCACGCAGCATGGGTTTTGCTCTGGAGAGTTCCGCGGGCGGGCGCATGGGAGCCGGAAGCTCTCCCACACACTTATTGGGCCTGGACTTGGGCTGGATCTGGGGGTCCCGAAAGCCCGAATGCCTGGCAGAAGTTCTCACTCACTGGCAGGCTTGCGACGGAGGAGGGGGCTCTCCGGAGAGGTCCCGAGGGTGCGGCAGAGGGTCTCACTCACATGGCTTGCCTGGGTTTTGGTCTGTAGTTTGCATGCCCTTTAATCCGATGAGCTATTTGGCCAGCCCTGTGTTAAATTTAAGTAACAATGTCCTCTTGCATCTCTGCATTCACTAAACAAATCTGTGTTTCTCCCCTTTCAAAACTCTGCATTATTTAGGCTTGCATGTCTGGTTTATTTCACTGAATATTATGGCCTCAAGATGCATCCATTTTCCTACAGTTGGCTCAAGTTTATACTTATTTATGACAGACTAGTGCTCCATTCTATGTAAATACCACATTTCCTTTACTCCTCTGTTGATGGACATATCCTCTACTTCCAAGACGTAGCTATTATACACTGTGCTTCTATAAACGTGGAAGTGCATGTGTCACTATGACATCCATGGTTTCTCTTACAGAAGTCCAAAGTATGATTACAGGGGAAAATAGAAGATAATAGGAAGCAGGGGGATGGCTCTGAGAAGGGAGTCAAGGGAGGGAGGGAACGGAAGGAAAGGGGATGAAAACAAGAACACAGATGTGCTATGTACGTCCCGCACCTCCCCAGAAGGAATGTAAACATGTTGTACTGTGCACACATGTAAAAGGAAAAGGACCAAGAGACGGCTGGAGGGGAGAGGGTGGCAGGGGGAAGGGGCAGAAGGAAGGACTCAAGAAGCATTGGGTACATGCACCAGCTACCCACGAGGAATGCACACATTATGGGCTATACACAGGGGCTAATAATTTTTTTTTAAACTCAACATTATTTCAGAGTTCTGGTCAAGTACATTGTGTTCTCTGCAGGAACTATGTCACAGGCAGTTTATGAACCTGGATTAGTAACAGATCAGCAAAAGCTGCTCCACCCAAACCACTTTTGAAGACTTTTAGCTTTATTTATTTTTTTTTTAATTTTATGTATTGTCTTTTAAGAAGCATTCATATTTTGAAAGTTTGATCATAAGCAAACACAACAAACAATTAAAAACCTGCTTACTCACCATAATAATTAATGTTAACAAGGATATGTGAGCTTTAGGTTTTGATTGGTCAAGTGAAAGAAACGAAGCTGAAGGTTTTTATTTGTGTGTGTGTGTGCAGGGTCTCACTACACAGCTCAGACTCATAGTGGTCCTCCTCTTTTCTGCCTCACTAGTGCTGGGATTACAGGTGTGCGCCATGATGCCTGGACTCCATCGCCTGCTCAGCACACCCAGGGGCAAGGCCAGTGCCACATGTGGTGCCAGGTATCAAACCCTGGCCCCTGCATATGCCTGAGCAAGCGCTTAGTCCACTGAGCTATCTTGCCGGCCTGAAGCTGAAGTTTTCATGCTGAGAAATTATTCTTTTCCTCACCTATTGCTGTCTTTTCTTATTTTTGAAAAGCTTTTTTATTATTATGTGTTTGCAATACATAGTACTTACGTTCATCTTGGGGAAACTGCTACATATCCATGTCACATCTTAATCGTCTTTGCCTTCCCTTCCCCTCACTGCCTTTCTCTCTCCACCATCCTCACTTTTCTTGTACAGGGGAGCTCTGACCTATAAAAAAATGATCAGCTTTGAGCTTCCTGGGCAGAAAGATAATGTTGAGAAGATGTTAATGAAAAAGGACAGTTTTTAAAGGAAATGCCTGATTGTGTGCACAGGCACACAGGTGTGTCTTCCAGAGCGAGTTCACCTTGGTGTTTGAGGACCTGCCCCAAGGTGCCATGCAACCAAATAAAGAAAGGCAGACAGAACTGGGGTTTTACAGTTCAATTTACTGGGAGATTTGCTGACATAAGTGAGGTTCTGAGCAGCAGGAAAACCAGTGGATCCCTACAATTTGGATCAGGAAGAAGTGTGTTTGTGGGTTCAGACAGCAGTGACTTCATCCTGGCTGGAATGTGCATGGCTCATCTCAAGATAATATCGAAGAGTCGTTTGCATCCCTGGAGCCAGAGTCCAATCATAAAGCCCCACTTAGGACTTTAATGATTTTATCTGGCCATGCAGGAAAAACTACCTAGGGTTACTTAAGGGGAAAATCATGGTGCTTATTATTCAAGGTGGCTGTATACATGTCAAGCTTTATCTGTACATTCCACTTTGGCAGACAGAAGTTGGAGAAAGAACTTTCATTATGGGGAGTTAAATAAGGTGATATCTCCTGTTTATGCTGTGGTGCCTAACATTGCTCAGCTGCTAAAAAAAGAAACCACACTCTCTCAACTCTGTACACTGTTATAGAATTAGCTAATGCCTTTTTTTTTTTTTTTTTTTTTTTTTTTTTGGTGGAACCAGGGATTGAACTCAGGCCCTTGCACTTGACAGGGAAATGCTTATTCCACTGAGCCATCTCCCCAGCCCCATGAGCTAATGCCTTTTTAAGCATCTCTTAAAACTAAACCTGGAAGACCTGCTCTCCACTTGGGAAGAAAGAAAATGAACATTCTCTTCTGATATTACTGGAATCAGTTATATTGGTGACATCATGCTAACTGGTGAAGATTATACTTTCATAGGACATAGTAAGACAGCTATGCACTCATCTCCACATGAGGGGGTGGGTTGTCAATCCCAATAAGATCAAAAGCTCTAGACTGTCTGTAAAGTTCCTAGAAATTTCTGGTATGGTAAAAATCCACGTGATTTCAAACATAGTATGAGATAAAGTACAAACCTTCCTCAGCTCTCTGTGGTGAAAGATGTACAGGTTTTTGCCGGGCTTCTTGCAGCTCTCACTCCAGATATGGCTCAATGCCTATTCCCACTCTGTTGCATCATGGGACTGGTTGCCCTCCAGCAGCAAGCTTTTGGAAAATTAAGTATTCTGATAGCCTAGGTGCAAGCTCTGGATGCTCCTCCACCTGCGTGCCAGTGCAGCTGTCTGTCACCTGTATAGCAGGTGGTATGAATTGGGCTTTCTGGCAAGAACAGCAAGAAAAAAGGGTGCTGAGTCTAGGGTTTTGATCACTGCTCTGGAAAGGAGTCAAAACAAAAAGACATTCACTTAGAACAGCATTTTCTAGCAGTGTGGTACGGGTAGAGCTACTGACCAAGACTTTATTAGCTATGTTATGAACAGACATACTTATAAAGGGTGGCTGGATGGTCCTATTTCATTGTCTTCAATCTGCTACAGCAGATATTTATTGCCCTGAAAAGGTGGCAAGCATATTTATAACAATGCAGTGTTTTCTTCAACAGGCTTATTGACTCCATAACTGTAGGTAGTTCTGCATCAGGCCTGGTGAACTACAAGGCTGCCTTACCACGCAAGGTGGCCACCCTAGTGCCTGTGATCTCCTAATTGCAGGAGGGGCAGCCTCTACCAGGAAATGCTTCATATAAAGAAGGGTTGTGTCGGGGGACTGCTGCTGTAGGTCAACATGCACTGATCCTGTCAGGTTTGAGACAGAAGATTCTGGGAGCCACCAGTGGGAAGAGCTATGGGGAGTCAGGCGGGTGGTAACTTCTGAGTTGTGACCAGTGACAATTAGGCATAAACTCAGATTGTGGATGGCACAGTGGCAAGAGGAGCATTGCTGTGTAGTGGAAGGTGTCTTCTGGGGAGTTAGGATGTGGCAATAGATATGGCAATAAATGTGGGAAAGCCAAGGGTATAACTATTATGCAGTTACTTACATTAAGACTTTTGCTCCTGGAAATATGGAGACAGATGCTTTGATTAAGAGGAAGGCCATGGCCCCAAACAGGCAGCAGATCTGGTTCTGTGGGTATGTACAAAGAGTGGTGAGGAGGTGCTAATGCTAAGTAGACAAGATTGTCCCAAAACTAAGTGACATGGTGGCAACCATGACCCAGTGTCAGAGGTACTCATACCTCTGGCTCTGTTGCTTGACCCAGGTACAGAGACAAGCACATTGGGCTAGCCAACCAGTTAGGGCTGGTGTATTGATTATATTGAAGCTTTGCCAAACAGTAAAGGACAGAAATATGGTTTAACTCTTGTAGACTCAGCTGCTGGCATTAATCAAGCATTCCCTGGCAAGAGAGCTGAACAAACTGGGCCTAGCAAAGGCCTTGAGAAGTTACGGATAGTGTATGGATACTCATGCTGGATGCTCTCCAAGACTGGGTTCAACCACGGGTCATATCGTGATACTGTTGCCTGCCATGGAACCCTGAGGCAGTAGTGTGGGTAGAAAGAATAGCCAAGTATGGTGACACACACCTGTAGTCCTGAGGCAAGAGGATCGCAAGTTCAAGCCCAGCTCAGCCAACTTTGCTACTTAATGAGACCATGTCTCAAAGTGAAAATGGGCCAGGGATGTAGCTCAGTGTAAAGGCCCTGGGGAAGTTCAGTCTCCAATACCAAAACAAAACAAAACAAACAACTAAGCAATAATAAGAGCTCTATTAGGCAAATCCCTAATAACAGGATCTGGTCCCTGTTCCAGAAACTACCCAAGGTATGTTTATAGATACTATACTGCCTGAGTTGATGCACAAAACCCTGCTGTTTTTCTCATTGCAAGTATTACATCCAGAATGGGGAACAATTCAGTGGGGGTTGCAATGGTTTGCTCCTCTTGTACAGATCTGCTGTTTGTTGGCACAGTGTGGGGAGTCTTCAGCCCTCCTAATCTGGTCCTCAGTGAGCCTGTTGGAGTCTGATGCTGATGCTGGCCTCCTGGTCTGGCATGCCATTTTCCCTCCAGAATGAAGATATTAGGTCTCCTTCCTGGAGTCCACATGTGCGGTATGCTCCAGTGTACCAGCCCCCAGCTGCTGCCACCATGTGTGTAACAGAGATGGTACTGTCAGTAGTGTCGTTGGAGGTGCAGGTTTACCTTTGCAAGGTCCTAATAGCATTTTCCTGTCCATAACTGAAGTCTTGCTGTTTCTGCTGTTTTCCCTAGAACATGTACTGCTGTCAAACCCAAATTAAAGCCTTGGCTGAGCATGCCCTTTATATATGAGACAAACTAATTCATTGGTTAAATTCCTGGGACTGCTGGCAGGGAAAGTCCATTGGGAGTGATTGTGGATTGTGTGCATAACTATTCTTTGTTTTCACACATGTGCCTTTACTATCGTAGATTCCAATTATAAGCCAGACAAAGGGCCTTGCTGCACACCACCTATATAAAATGTATAACCTCTTGTAGGCCAAGCACACATTATGGAAGAGGGCATGACATATTAAGAGCCAGCTATGAGTGGTGAATTTAAAAACAAGCCTGACTTAACAACAGCCATCTTGAATTGTAATTACCATGACTGCCTCTGAGTAACCCTAGCTAATTTTTTTCCTGCATAGTTTCCCAACATAAAACCATTAAAATAATATTTTGGCCTTCATAATTGAACGCTGGCTCCAGGGATGTACCCGACTCATTTTGACATTAGTGTTCATTCTAGCCAGGATGAAGTCACTTTTGTTCTAATCAATAAATATGCCCCTCTTTCAGACATGAACTGTCCGGAACCACTGGCCTTGCTGCTGCTCTGGCCCACACTTCTGTCAGCCTAATAAGTGGCACTTGGTCTGTTTGATTTTCTCTGGTCTCACAGCACCTTAGATCCAGTCCTTATGAAGCAGGACCAACTTGTTCCAAATAAGCACTCGATTCTAGCCTTTGTTACCCCAAGGTAGGGTGCGCTTCAGTCACATTCATTCAGTTCTACTTTTAACTTTTTTTCTTTTTAATGAATTCTCAGAGGCAATAAATGGAGAAAGTCATTAAAAATCAGTTCAAGATGTGACCGACCTTCTGTGGAAAAGGAGGTGATGTCATAGGACTTTTATTTTAAGTGTGAAATCAAATCTATATAAAGCGCAATGCTCAGTTCCTCTAAAGATGCTGAGATAGAAATTTAGAGACAAATCCTACCAATGTATCAAAACCCAAATTTTGGATTATTAAGGACATCTATAAATATTATCCAGTCATTTGCCCATTTTTAAAATGCAGCAGTAAGCAAAGTAATACTATGGCTTGGGCTTGCTATGAAACAAAAATGGATATCTACACTTTCCTTGAAAATGGCACTTAGTAATTCTCTATTTTATAGAATTATAACAGTCACAAATGGCTGGAACAAACCAAAACTTTATAATTGATGTTTGATTTATACATGATATTTTCCATAGACATTTATGAAGGGAAGGAAGAGGGGTGGAGTAGCAGCGAATCATCACGATTACTGTACTGAACCGTGAAAAGTTTGGAGCAGACCTAACACTGATCTGCTTTTTATTTACCAGACAACCTTTACTCCAAATTTGTTGGAATAACAGGAAAAAAATCAAATCTGTTTTGCTACAGTGAAAATCAGACAATCTACAGCTCTTATATAAGTCTTGGAATCGTAACTTTTGTGGGGGTCATAAAATCATTTAAGAGTTTGATAAAAGCTATGGCTTCTAGTCATATGGTAAGATCCCCCTCCCCTGCCAAAAGAAAAAAAAATTAGTTGCTCTCTGTGTGTTTGCTTAATCGATTTCCACATTAATACAATGCTATTTTTATGACATGATTTTATACTAAATTTTAAAATCTTTTAAGGTCAGATCACCCTGTTTGTTTGCTCGCAGAACTAAGTTTGAACCCAGGGCCATCATACTGAGCTACATCCTCAGCCCTTTATTTTAGTTTTATTTTTCTTTTACTCTGAGACACGTTTCCCTAAATTTCTAGCTTGCCTAGATTGGGTTTAAACATGGAATCCTCCAGCCTAGGCCTTCTAGAGTGCTGGGATTGCAGATATATTCTGGCTCTTCCTATTTTTTTAAGGTTTGATTTAGTAAAAAGTTGATGACTTTTAAATAAATGTACCCAGTAGAATTTGAATAGTAATTTGGAAGAAACAAAGATACTTTTATATGCTAAGTGAAAGTATGGGTTATTAATCTCTACCAAAATATTAGAACATATCTAGAGTTAGAGAATCTTAAATAAACCATGCAAACTAGAGGTCAAAAGGAAAAGATAAACATATTTAGCTACATAAAAATTAAAATTTTTGTCTTGGTAATATCAGTTCTAAAGAGAATGAAAAGATGATGCTGTATGATGAAAATATTTATCATGGAAGACATGTAACAAATTTCACCAACATAGAAATTATTGAGAAACATAGCTCATTAGAAAATTGGGCAACAGAAAAGGAAATGTAGAGAATGACCAGGGAAGGATTAATAATTATATCATAATGATTCAAAATTTACTGTCAGGGTAGAGAATACAAATTCAAATAATGAGATAAAAGTTCAGATTGCCAGGATTTAAAGCCTGTAAAGCTGGTAACCATAAGAGATTACATTTATTAAGTGATTATTTTACCCTAAGAACTTTATGTAGATTAGCTCATGGGTCATGTGCTAAACACAACAATGCTGAGAAGTAGATTTCACAACTCAGCTAGCAAATGATAGAGCGAGGTTCAAGCCTGTGCAGTCTGATGGAGCCTGAACTGCTTCAGTATTGTCAGTGTGGACGAGGAAGCCGGGAGCTGGGGATTCCACTCTTCTAATGGCAGATGATTCCAGAAAACCTTACAGAATGTAATGGTATCAGAGGCTTCTGGTGTTTCCCTGGCAAGCGCAAGGGGCTGAGTTCAATCCCCGGTTCCAGAAAAAAAAAAAAAAAAAAAAAAAAAAAAGATGTAATCAGAGGCTTATTCCTTCTGTAACTGCAACTCCCTGCATGGTTAAGGCAAGATAGGAAGCCAGCCTGGGTCTCTTGGCGATACCTCACTCAGAATTTAAAAATAAATAAATAAAACAGGGCTGGGGCAATAGCTCAGTGTGAAGGCCTGGACTGCAATCCTGAGTACCACAAATAAGCAAGTCATTCCCTGACAGCCTGGTACAGCAGTGACCATCTGTAGTCTCAGCACTATGCGGGGCTGAGGCCGGAGGATCGCCTGAGCCCAGAAGGTACAGACCAGCCTGGGTTGCACAGCAAGACACTGTCTCAAAAATCAAAGCAAAGATGAAAAATAAGAAAATCTCATTTCTTTTGACCTGCCATCCTAGAAAAGAAGACAACCCACCAACGTCTTATCATTATCAATACTACTTAGAATTTTCTTGTAAAACAATCTGTGGCTGGAAATCTGAAAAAAAAAATGTGTATTCTTGTGTTGGAATTTAATTTTTTATAAGAGCTAAATTTTTATATTCTATTTCTTTGCTTCTTAAATTTATTTTCATAAATTACATTTGTCTCCCCTCCTTGGAAATTACCTGTGCCATTTACAGAGATTTGTGTCTCCATTCCCAGTTATGCTTTTCTATATGCCTAATGTTAGTACTGAAATTTAGAAGCTACTCCCTTCTTAGTTCTGATAAGGGTGTGGTTGTTCCCATATTTTAACATCAGAGTCCTCTCTTCACCCTTTATCACACCTGCTTAACTGAATCCATTGCTATGTACCATATGGGACCACAACTGACGTTTCACCCCATTGTCCAAGTCCTAGTTTATCAGAATAAAGCCAGTTAAGGTAATACTTTATTAAAATCTCAATACATGTTGTATCCTTTTTTATTTCTAATTCATGGATTTCTTTTTACTTTTGTCTCCAATGGTTTTGCTACATTTGATACCCTTTCACTTTCCACTTTTTATTCCCAAAATAAATTATCTATAGCTTTAGGCTTCTCACAATTTCTTGTTTCATTTGCCTGTTTGAACATGTTTGTATTGTTTTCAAGCCTAGATACCTTCTAATTTCTATTATGAGTTTTGTCAGGGCCATGAATCACTTTGAAGTATATAAAAATTTCTAAAGGTATTACTTAAAATTATGGTCATACTTTCTAAACTACTTGCATTGTGGTTAAATCAGTCTGAGTTCTGTGATATTTCTTGAGAATTTTATTAGGTTTCTACAAGTGACCCAGTTTTATAAATATTTTACATTACAAAATACTTGGGGGACACAGAACCCTATGTATGTCTAGTAGAACCATCTAATAGATCATTTCTAAAGGTAATATGTTAAAATCTCCCACTATGGTGATGAAATTATCATTTTGTGATATTTTAATTTAAAGCACTAGAATGCAAAGAGATATATATATACATATAATTATATATTACAAATGCATATGGATATAAACTACAACATAGTATCTTGACAGAAACCTGAAAATAACATTTCTAAATGTTCATTGATAGTTACTAGGCTGAATCATTGCAGGAAATAGTAGGTTACCACCACTGAGCATGTTGTTGTTTTGTACCTTCTAAACTAGAGGGAGGTCCATGTTAAGTGAAGAAGGCAAGTTGCAGTACGGTTATTGTGATTCCATTTTTAGTAAACAAAATAAGAACTCCTTCATTTATGAACATGTTTCAATACATCTCAGCTTGAAAACAAGACTGTTAACATCAGTTCTTCCAGGGGAGCAACTGGAAGGGGCACGAGAGGTAGCTATGAAGAATATTTTGTTTTACCTCCATTGCTAACCATATTTTATTATGGCAGCTTAAGGTCAGTTGAGTCTGACACTGATGTACTCATGTTAGAGGGTCTGACAGAAAGATGTGTCTTGTGAAAAAAACAACTTATGACTGTTACAGCTTCATTTCCTCACTACAGTGACATGTGCTGATTGATGTGAACAGAAGGACAGGCCTGGGAACACACTGAATACCAATCAGTATAGCTTTATCTAAAGTGAAGGGTTTTTTTTTCACCACTCTATGTGTATTTTTTAACATTCATTTTTCACAATTATATGTTGTGAACAAGAAAAGGGTTTTTTCAATAAGGTTAGAGGTTATAACTACAAAATAGTCATACATTTTCTCACAAAAAGCAGTAACCATAGCCTGGATACACAAGCACTAGCTCCTGCACCCAATTCTAGGCAGTCTGTAGACCTTCCAAGAAGCCCTTTGATGGATGGCCTTGGTTTTGCTCCACTAGATACAAGGCAAGTTTATGGCAGAAATATTGGCTGACCTGCCTATTTTTCCCTTATGTCCTCATAAGTAGAGGAAGTGGCTCCAGGGACAGTCTCGTCACTGAAAAACAGGAGGACTCTGTTATGACTTCAGCCTCATTTGGGCAGAAGGTAACTCTGTCTCTTCCTGCTGTTTCTGCCCACTGTGCACTCTCGTCTATGGAAGGTGTGAGGGGTGGGTGGCCTGCTGTCCTTGCACTTACAGCTCTGAGGACATTAACTCTCAAAAGGGGAGAAGACAGGGATATGGCAGTGTAGAAACCTCTCCACTGCTATAATGTCATCTTTGGTGGTGAGAGGAAAAATTTTCATAGTACAAACTCATCTGGCCTGGGTGTGCCCAAAAGAACCAAGCTCCAGAGAACTGAGAGCAGTAACTGGGATTGCAGGCACTAATCCTCATTTGAATCATCCTGAAGGCAAACTGAGGAATTACTTAAAGGGCTCAAGTTGGGAAGTAATGTGATTTGAGTGTTTTGGTATTAGTTTTGTTCTAGGCCAAAGAATTGGGGGAAAACAAGACAGGCAGTTGACACAGTACTTAGGAAGCTCCTGCAGTAAATTCTCAGTAGGATAAAGTCTCCAGGGCAGTGGGCAGAAGCAGCAAAAGTAGAATCAGTCTACGGTTTTAGAGAAAGATGTTCTAGAGGAAAACTAACACTTAGGCTTATTTAATTGGGGGTGGGAAGGCCTAAGAGGCTCCAGTTCGATTTCTAGTTTTGTGCCTTATCTTACTGGAAGGATGGCGCCACAGTAAGGTGGGAAAGGTGGGAAGAGGCACTAGGGTATTTGGAGGGGATGAACCTGGCAGACAGTAGACAGAATTCCTTTTTTTTTCTTTGACTCTAGGAAGCCGACAGAAGGCCCAGGAGTGCAGCCCAAGCTGCTCCAACAACTCTCCCCTCATCGTCAGCACCGTTGAAGCAGGCAATGTAAGTAGGAGCGAAAGTGTGAGTCAGACAAAACACTTATCAGCTGAAAGAAGAATTTAATAATGACCAAACAAGACACATATTCATAATTGATATATATCTTTTTATTATGCACAGATAAAGGACTTAAAACTGTGGTTATCAAGACTACACAGCTAAGCATGTTGACAAATTTGCTGACACACCAAACAAAGATTACAACAGGGGTGTTCAAACTGGCCACAGGGATTTTTGGGTTACTCTCTCTACCCTCACAGGTGGTGAAAAAACAGCAACAAAATCAGGCTCATTCAGTAAAAACCAGAAGAGAGAAGAATTGCATTTAGAAACTCATAATAGTCCTTTTTAGGAAAATATCCGTCGGTTTCATGAACAACCCCAGATAAAACAAACAGGAAAAAAAGCCACACATAAGACTCGCCCAACAAAAATGTGTGTTGTTAACACAACCAGCAGTGAGCAGTCATCATTCAAGCCATGAGGTAGTTACAGTCCCAAAAGACTGGTAGGCACACACACGCCCCACACACACTCGCAGTCACGCCTGCCGAGAACACGCAGGAAATGGATTTACAGTCTCACTATCACACCAGGAAAAGACCATTTTGTGTTTAGGAAAGCTACAAAAACAGCTTACTCCAAAGAAATTGGCATTTTAAAATACAGAGTTAACAGCTGGCAAACCCCGCACAGTGGAAAGCTAAAGGTGTTATACAGACAGTCTGCGGTGAAGTTTAAAACATTTCAGCAATAGCTTCAGTATCAACAAACAAAAACCAAAACAGGCTTTGTGGATTATGGGTGTACTATGGAAATAATATGGGGCTTTGCTGATAGAAGGGAGTTCAACTGGAATATAACGATGGTTTTAAAGAAACTTGCAGAACATGTTATAAAAGTAGAGCTTGTACTTTGTACTAAAACTGTGAAGGATGAAGCAACCAGAAATGCTGCAACAAGAAGCTAGGGAGAAATGCCCTATTTTTAAAAAATACTTCAAGAAATTCACTCTCCAATATGGGGTTTGGCTTTGTTAATATGAATTTCTCTATCTGAATAGTACTTCTGACAATGAGACCCAAACAAATAAAAGTGGATTGTTTTTCCTCTCTTTTAAAAATCTTTTGGCTTGCATCTATAAATTTGTAAATTAATTTAAGATTATTTATTAAATCATTGGCACTGTAGAAACTCTCTCAAAAATATACATTTAAATATATTACAGAAGTTTTTAACCCTACCCATCTAAGAAACACATCTTTTAATATTTCCTTGTAGCTAATCTAATTTTCCTTTTAAAAGATGGAAAGGTGGTTTATTTTTGAAAGCAAAGAACGGATCGAAGAATTCACAGTAACTGAAATTAAACATTTCATATGAGTAACTTAAATTTATCTAAAACACTTAAATATATCTTTATACACAAATTTTTGTAGTAAAATATAGCTATAAGTGACTTAAAGACTCTAGTCTTCTTTGAAGACATCTTTAAACTTTTTTATACATAGAATATGCTAAAACAATACATTCTGCTGAAGGTTAGGCAAAGCGCATTATTTTCAAACACAGGTAGCGTAACCTGGGCCCTCTGTTATGATACCCTTATGTTAAAAAATTAAAGGAAAACATTTCCTTGTCTCATGTTGTCCTCATACGTATATGAAAATCTAAAAACAATGTTCAATGTATCAATGTAGACAGCCTGGAAATCTCAGCTGCTAAGTAGTCTGCTTTGGTTAAAATTATCCCATCTGAATATCTACATCCATCCCGTCGATGGTTCTTGGTGCTGGATCATAGTGATTGTCTCTAGCTACCTGTTTGCCTTGTGGGCACTGCTTTAAGGTTCTGAGTTTCATCAACATGGAAGGCTCTATTCACAGAGGGCCAGGCATAACTGCTATATTTTAAAGGCAGTGGAATTTGGTTATGAGTATTTTAGGATAGAATATAACTTGTTCTATTTATGGAATGCTACGTTGTTGGGGGAGGATTATGGAAGAAGAATTGTATGTAATTTGTCATGTCAGTAGTAAATGATTTGGCATGGAAATTCCCTTCTGGTATTCTTTTTTAACATACAGGTATCACTGAGCAGATCTGAGCTGCAATGTGGCATCATATTATTCTATTTAATAAAATTCACTTTAAATCCTTTTGAGTCTGGATGTATTTTAACAAAAGCAAACCAAATGAGTACACTTTTCCCCTGCTCAGCAGCGCCCTCACAGAACTGGTGACATACTCAGATAACCCACAAGAATCTAACAGGCATTCACATTTCTTAAAGGGTTTGCTTTTCATTCGAGGGCTTATTAGAAAGGTTGATGTGTATTGAAAGAAAATGCTCATTCTACCAAATATTACTTAAGAATCAGTTCCAACTCTGGAAGCAGCAGACATTATCAGAATGTAAATGGATTTTTTTCATCTGTTTTTTTAAGATAGGGTCATGCTAGGGGAGCTGGTAAACCTTCCACCTTGGTATTATGGGCAAGTGTCACTGCACCTATTTCAGCTTCTTCAACTAAGGAAATGAATGTTCCAGGTGACAGTGACATACTGTACACTTGTACTCATATACATATATCACTTCGCAAATTACTCAATGTTATGACTGAATATTGCCCCAATTTAGATATTAATTTAACAGAATGAGAGGTGTACAAATCTGCAGCTCCAGATCTTGGCCATTTTCAATTTCTACATACTTATAAGAAGACAAAATTTGTCTTAAGACATGATTTTAGTGGGGGCGGGGGGCAGATAAGAAGCTGACAAAGTCATTAGCACTGGTTTTGGCCCTGGGATCAAGAAAGGAATGTTGCCTTGACTCGTGGCAGGACGCAGTCCCTGAAGGCAGCTCCCCTCAGGTCACACCTCAGGCCCAGAGAGTGTGGCCTGTCAGGAGTAGTATGCATCCAGATGGGGTGCAGGTTAGGCACTGAGGCACACTGAGAAAGCCTCGAGGCATTTCGTTTTCTACCTTGGTTCAGATGTCACAGACTCTGGCCTTGTCTCACTGGGTCTACCGTCTAGCTCTTACCCTTTGACCATCTCCTTTAGTGTAGGTCAAACTCAGGGCTCCTTATTCTGGATATTTTCACCTGGACAAAGCAGCATTTTAAAAACTGGCATGTGTTTCACATTGAGAAGCCCCCCCCCCCCCCCCCCGCGTGCCTGGGAGGGGCTGGTGGAGGCCACCATATTAGCTTTTCCACATGAATTCTAGTGTGTTGCAGGGATCCAGGGATCCCATTTCTATTGGCCACGATGAGGGGTGAGCATAACAGGTAATCTTTACGCTCAAATTCACTCTCTCTTTACAAGGGAACCCGAGCCAAGCCTTCTGAATCTGGACGTGTGGCATCAGTGTCCGGGGCTGCCCTCGCAGCAGAGGCCTGGTGGGGTGCATCTAGGCCGTGCTGCTGCTGGAGCAGGGCGTGCTCTGCGTGCTGCCAATGCTGTGAGCGGCGCTGCTGTTTTCCGAGGCTGGTGGAGAGGTGGGGACTTGTTGCCTTCCTGCTGTCTCCCCTGCAGTTAATTTTTAAAAAGAGAGAGAGAGGGGGAAAAAGATCTGTTTTATGTACATCACAGCACAGAACATTACCCCTTGCTTTGGCATTTTAGCTGATGCTTTTCACAGCTGTGGGTAGGAAGCAGAAAGCCCAGGTCCATGTCGACTGTTAAGGTTTTTCTGTTTATTATTGTTTTATTTTGAAAGCCATGTGCGTGGAGGAAGGAGAAGGATTTCTCAACCAAGTGACAGGCATTTGTAGTAGCCAAGGCCTGACAGCTGATGATAAGGAACTCCCTGGATTTCAAGATCTACAAGCCCCCTCCTTCTTTTTTGTTACTTTTTATCTACAATAGTTGGGATTGGCATTGAGCTGTATCTCAGGAAGCCTCCCCAAATTTCATTCATTCATTCATTCGTGTGTGTGTGTGTGTGTGTGTGTGTGTGTGAGTTTGCTAAATTGCTAAGTATCCCAGGCTAGGTTCAAACTCATGGTCATCCTCTTTACCTACAGTCTTTGAAGATACCAGCACTATCTGGGCTATGTGCGCTAACTGATAGTGTTCAGAAAATACTATGCATCTTCTCTCAAAGACACCGTAGAGTTTGGAGAGTATCTTGGGTACTTTTCTCATTTCTGAAGCAAAGAACCCAAAGTTAAAGGTGGTTTACTTTGGCTCACAGTTTGTAGCGATCTCAGCTCGGAACTGGCTGGCTCCACAGTGAAGTGGCAAGGCAGAAGGGCCCCACAGAGGAGAAACGCTTAAGGGCAGGCAGAAGGCAGCAAAGGCAGCAAGCAGCAAGCCACACCAGCAGCCCTTTTTCTGTTCCTTATATCCTATTCAGGCTATCCACTCTTACAGCAGGTTGTTCTTACACCCAGGGCAGGCCTTCCCATTGATCACACCTAGAACTATGCCAAACCAATCAGTGGGCTAATTTGGCAATCCTACACCCTTCACCCCAGCACCATACACTTTATTCCAGCATCACACATCCTAGATCCAGCCCCCTCTGAAAAGCCCCATCTGTGACCACATGAAGCTTTGGGTGGACATCCAAACACGCGCCATGAAAGAGGGTGAGCATTTAAGTTGTAATAATAGATGCTTGGCAACTTGGGGGCCTTTTTCTGCTTTGTTTTAGTGCTAAGGCTTGAACCCAGGGCCTTGGGCATAGGCAGCAGGCACTCTGCCAGAAACTACATCCCCAACCCTTGGGGCCTGTTTCCAAAAGGTTTAAAACTGGGCTGGTAGAGTCTGGATATGCCCAGCTACAACCAACAACTTCCATGTGCCAAGCACAGCTGCTTGAGGAACAGGATTAGGAAGGGGCTGCTATGGAAAACAACTTGTGGGAAAGGGGTTTAGCTGTGTGCACATGGCAACTACAGGGGCTGCTAGCAAGTACCCACCCTACGCTAAGTTCACTACTGAACGCATCCTGCGGGAGCATCTCCTAGCATATTAAGCATCCCACTTTTCATTACACACCCCACAGCATTTCAGCTAAACCGATTCTTTGTGCCAAATGTACAGGGCTGTGGAGAGGGAGGAAACCTCAGGTCACACACATGGTTTGCATTTAGCAATCCAAAAGGCCCTGGAGTTAGTTCTCTCCAGCAAAACTATCCTCAGTGCAACCCTCAAAAAATGGTTCTAGGTAGGGAAAAGTGATCAGGGCTCCCAGTGAAAAACTACATTTTCTTTGAAAACTCAGAGCATAAAATTTATAAGCAGTGTCCTCCCTCCAATGCAGGAAACCCCAAAGGACCAGGCTTGTTTATGAACAAGCCTCCTCTTTCCTGTCATGCTGAAATGCACATCTATCAGCCAGAGATAAGCAACCCTCCCTTCTGTTTCATTAAAACAAAACACACAAGCAAAGCCTCTGCCCTCGAGTACAGGAACTTGAGCCTGTTACATTCATTCCTTTTCAGGGGGCCCTTCAAAAGCTTCTGCCAAAAGAGCAGTTCTGCAAAATGTAGAACTGGCTCATGCCCCTGGGTCTGGTTACAGCTTTCTCCGTCACCCTTTTTATGAAACCACACAGCTCCACACATTTTTACATCAACCTTACAGCATTTATATGCCTGTTGTACATTGGCCCATGTGTTTCCTTCAATTGTCTTTTCTCCTACGATTGGTGAGATGGAGAGGGAAAGAGATCCATGTTCCAAAGAAGTAGGCAAACTCCGTATTTGTATGCTTCTCTTTGGAAACCTGTATTTTGGGTTTTCCCCGGCATCATGCCCTTCTCTTCATGTACATGTAATTAAGCATGAGACATTTGCCACAATGGCAGTAACTTTCTGCTGAAAATTTACTTTCCCCAGAGTGGGAGTTTATTTCTAAAGGGGATCAAATATCTCTTGAAGTGCTGAGGATCAAACCCAGGCCCTTACACATACTCTGTTACTGACAGATACATCCAAACCCCAATTTTGATGTACACACACACACACACACACACACACGTACATCAAACACCTTAACAACTCTTAATTCATATATTAAAAATGTATCGCCTTTCCAACTCACATTTTGATCCACATTCAGCTGAACCCTCGTGTTATCTACAAAAAGGATTAATATGGCCAGACACGAACCACATTTTAAAAATCTCTCTTCCCACCAAAATAAAGGATTCATGAGAAAAAAACAAAAGTAAGCCAACCCCTTCCCATTTGGTTTGGCCAGAACTCACTTGCTAAGCCTGACGGCACTTACAGGTGGAAGGCTCAATACCTCTAGTGGCAGGGAGCAATTCACTCTCCAGAACACGGTATGTCCTAGGGTCACACCCAGGAAACATGCCAGAGCCATGCCCTTCCCAGGAAGTCTGAATATTTGCCAATGTCTACTTGCCAAATATAATTTGTTGCCACATTAGTTTATTGAGCACACATTAAAAAGAGATCTTTCAACTTTCAGAGTTTTGGAAACCCTGGTGATGGTAATGCAATGCACTACTCCAAGTAAACCCCTAAAACACAAACAAAAAAAGAAAAACAAGGAAAAAATGAAAACAAAATTTTTGTAAATAAGGAGGAGAATGGGTTAAAGGGAAGATAAAGGAATGGAAAGAGAAAAAAAGAATCCAGTTATATCATGTATAGGTACAAATTCCCTATGATGAATGTGATAATTATCTATACCTAAAATGTACCTATAATTTTTTCAGAAGTAAACCTCCAAATAAGACATCCCAAGAACCCCTATAGTCAACACTGCAGGAGACTGGGCATGGGGGTGCGTGCCTGTAATCCCAGCACTTGGGAGGCTGAAAACAGGAGAATCACTATAAGTCCGACCTACGCAGTAAGACCCTGGACCCTGTAGACCCTGCCCTAAATATAAACAAAAACAAAAACAAAAAAACAAACCACTACAGGATATTTCCTGCAGGTGGACAAGCCACAGTAGCCTAATATTCTGTATTCTTCGATCCAATAATATTAAGGATGGTCCGTCTGGAAATGTTGACATGCCCTTCAGTATAGAGGATCCCTTCTACCTCTCTGGCTATTGTCACACGTAAAACACAAAATTTCTCAATATTTCCAAGTTTAAAAAATATACTTCTACTTCTACTTTTTTTTTTTTTTTTTTTTGGGGGGGGGTGGTGGAACTGGAGATTGAACTTAGGCCCTTGCGCTCGCCAGGGAAGCGCTTATTCTACTGAGCCATCTCCCCGGCCCAATACTTTTACTTTTTGGCCAAATTAAGAACAGGACTTTTCACTGTCTGAGGGAAGCACTACTGCAATGCTCGTCATGAAGGACTATATTTAATGGGCTCCTGCTTCTGCGTCCAGAGCCACAGAGTCCCTGGGGTTTCTGAAATGGTGCCTTCGGCTTCCCAATCTGCATCACACTGGCATGGGCGGCGTGGAGCACCCCCTCTCTGAAATGCCCATTGGGTGAAGAGCCAGGCTGCTTCTGGAAGAGGCAAATGGGCAGGACTTGTGACTAAACCGAGCAGACTCAGTGAACAAATGGAAAAAGTTCAAGGGAGGCTCCTTCCTGACAAATATCTCACTTGGCCCTCAGAGACATGTGCTCAGCCTCACTTTGCTCCTCAAATCTCAGGCCACAATGGGGAGGAAGGAGAGCGAGTAGGGAACAGCGTCTGCACTGGAGTGCTCGGAGAGGAGGGAGTGCTCAGGTGACAGCACCAAGGTTTAACCCACCCACCTCACGGAGCCTGGGGCCGAGCCCGGATGGTGCCAGGGATGTTTTAAGAACCAGAAAAATGTATTTCTTAATGGAAAATCTGCTTTATTTCTTTAGTCTGGGATAGTGTTGCCCAAATCTGAACTTCTGTTACCTCTTAGTTATCTATTTTAAACTGGGTCTTTGTCTCTAACTCCTTCACTGTGGCAGCTTTAGGCAAGATACTACCTACGCAAAATGAAGTGACATGTGACACGCAAAGGCTCTCTGGGGAAACAACAAGGCAGGGAACAATGACAATACAAAAGCTTAAAAGACAGACCAAAAAAAAAGACAGATGAGAAGAATTTAGACTAATCTGAAGGAAACTGTTTGCAAATACTGCTCATGGGGATTATTACAAAGAGGACTAGACAGCTGTTTTTCTTCTCTCTGGAGGGCAGAACATAAGAAAATGCATTTAAATGGCAGAAACAGAGACATAGGAAGATTAGAAAAGAACTTGCTGGTTATGAGAATTGGTTAGTTACAGAGGGCATTTATGGGATCTCCTTCTTAGGAGATACTTACACACAGGACTGAAAATCATACACCCTGGGGTGATTTTGATTTTACATTCCTTGATGCAAAAAAAAAAAAAAAAAAAAAATGAGTAAGCCTGTGTGTTGATTGCAGTTTTGTATCAATTAACATGGGGTTCTTGATGTCCTAACTCCCACAAGGACAGCAGACAAAGCTGGCTGCAGTTTAGCAACGTCTTCAATCACTTTTTATCATTTCCAATAATTCCTCTGAACCCTCTAAGCTAAAAGAACTTTCTTTTAAAGGCAAAACACTCCAGGAGGAGTAGGTGGGATGTCATAGGCCAAGGAATAATCTTTCAAGGTGGGAATTAAAATCTTTCAAAATGTCCCACTGCCTGTTTCCTTTCTGTAGTCCAGTACCGCAACCTGTTTGCACTTACCTTTGGTTTTCTGTATCTTACTTTTGCTTGCTTCTGTGACCCCTGAATAGAATGCACTTAAACCCTGACAATAAGAATAAGAGGAGAAGGAGAAGAGGCATAGGAAGATTGGGTGGAAAAGAAAGGCTGTACTTCATATACATGTTTGCACCTCAAGGTGTGGGCCATTGCCAGAAGCTGGACTTGAAGCTCCATTTCAGTGATGGCGGACCTTTTACAGCTCTCAGTGATATAAACGGCCCACTCCAGCATGCACACCACAGGTTGCCCATCACAGTTTGTCTGAGTGCTAAGCTAGATGTATTAGTCAGATTTCCCTTTAGTAAACAACAAAGATTCTCTACTTGATTTTGTGATGCTCAAACAAGAAATGTATATGAAAATCTTTGTGGACTTCAAGGACCTATAAAAATGCATGATATTTAAACCTGCTCAGGTGTATGAGTAGAAAGATACCTAAGAGTGGAAAAAACACTATGTTTCACAAACCAAATTAAAATGTGGAGATTTTCAATTAGGCATGCCTGTCCCAGTCCCTCCAGATTTGTATTCAATAAGCCTTCACTGAACACACTCTGCTCCACGTGGAAGCCCAGCACATACCTAAAGCCCACGTGAATCAAGTAAATGCTTTGAATTACAAGCATCCCTGGAGGCTGCAATGTTCCTAGAGACCTGGGGTCTCGCTGAGTTCCCAGCCTAGCCCTGGTGAAAAGAACATGAATGTAGGCCAAGGTAGGACTGTGGGGGACAAAAGGAGAAAGAGGGATGAGTCAGAGCAGAAGGACACTTTGTGACTATACAGAAGGCAGGACTTACTCACTTGCCACTCAGATGTTCCAGTTAAACACAGGGGGCTATGAGCTCTCAGCTTTCCTGGGTCTGTTCCTGTAAATTCTTTCCCAAGATGCTGAGGCCCTCCCTGAGCTTCTGAGCATTTAGATCCTTTGTTTTTCTTTTCAGTCTCCCCTCAGGTACTGTGGAATTTTTACAAGAAATTTAATTTTTAAAAAACAAATATTTTTCTCCTGCTCTGATGAGACTTATCTTACCAGTTCTCCATCCTTCTGACAAAACTTCCTGAATCGCGCTTTCCTAATGGTTGATATACGTGCCCATGTTTGGGCTTCAACTGAACCACTGTTTACTGCCTGGTAATTCTCTTCCTCCCAATATCTGTAGAATCACAGGCACGAGGCATCTGTTGTTCACTACCAGGCTACCAGTGCCCAGAAGAGCATCTAGCATTTAATGACACCCCAAAAAAATTCGATGAATGAATGAATATATGAGAGAACCCATAAAAATTTAGCAGATACTAACCAGAGGCAAAAAATAATAATAATAATAAACAGTGGTACCTCGGTTTACAGACTTAATTTGTTTTATGATTTGGGGAAGATGGCTGTGCTTATGGTGGGGAGGAGGGCTGTGATCATGTTTGTCATCCAGTGTGGTGTTTGCTTTCGAAAGCAAAATTTGGCTGGATGCTTTTGTTTGTAAAACAAATTGTTCGCAAACAAAAGTGTTCATAAACTGAAGTGTCACTGTACATGTTAAGCTAAAGTTTTACTATCTGACAAGAAGAAACAAGTGTTATGGCCACACACCCTTTGAATCTGACACAGGACAGGAAGAGTACACTCTCCATGGAGAAACCAGAGGTCAGTCCTGGCTGACTGTAACCATGTGACTCCGAGGAGTCCCAGCAGTGCACTAGGCCTGTTTCCCACTATGTACAAAGCAATTTCCCAGGGACCTTGAGTAAGTCACTGATAAAAAGTGAAGGGTAAGATTGAGTGTGGAGAGGCCAGGGAGATAGCTCAACAGGCATAAGCACCTGCCTGGCAAGTGCAAGGTCCCAAGTTCAGTCCCTGGTGCTGCAAAAATAAATACAGAAATAAATAATAAATAAAAACATTTTGTAATTAAAAAAATAGGGCTGGGGATGCAGCTCAGTGGCAGGACATGTGCCTAGCAGTGGCACATCCTGGAT
>NW_004524650.1:9413201-9473938 GCF_000260255.1 Octodon degus | reverse complement strand
TTTTGAACTGGGGATTGAACTCAGACCCTTGAGCTTGCCAGGGAAGCGCTTATTCTACTGAGCCATCTCCCCAGCCCAACAATTGTAATTTAAATGATAAGCATAAACATGACCTAAAGGAGAAAAAAAGACATGTGGAGACAGTGCTTATATGCACACATGACTTATATTCCCTCTCTAAATCTCACCAGAATGACAGTAAATGGACTCGTGAAAGACACAGATCCACAGAAACAAAGATGACAAAAGTGAAGACAATAATAAAATAGTAGAAGCTGGTGAAGAAATGGATGGATGGCAAGTGATTTCACAGATTCATGAGAGTCAAAACCCAAGGCAACAGTGGGAAGATATGAAAAGCAATTTACTTGACAGTGTCCTCAAAAAGCAGGAAATGGTGACATCAGGAACCTCTGGGACAGAGGGGAAGTAGAAGGCTGAAAGCAGTGGAGCTGGCCAAGTGCCTATGTAAGAGGCAGTAAGGTTTCTCAAGACCTCCTCCCTTACCGCCCTGCGCTGGGACCCTCATCCTGGAGGAATACGAAAGTTTATTCTTTGAAGAGGGTGAGACCAAGGATTTCCATAATAACCAGCACCAGGCACAGTCTCATAGGGGAAGAGAACCATACTCACAAAGGGGAATCAAGCAAACATCTACTGTGTTTGGTTCCATTGGGCTTCATTTGCTCAGCCTGACAGCAGCCAAGGCAGGAGCGCCTTGTCTCTAGTGGCAGCGAACAAATCTGTCTCTTCCAGGACACGGCATGTGCTTGATTATTCACATTCAGTACAGGTGCCAATACCATGCTCCACCCGAGAAGTCTATTTGCTTTCTGATGTCTATTTGCCAAATATAATGTGTCACCATGTAAGTTTACTTTCATTGGTGCCCAATATAAAGGTCTCCCAACAGCCAGACCTACACCTTCCAGGTGGGATGTAGAAGGGCTTATTTTATGAAAAGTGGATAAGCTAAAGAGGAAAGTTCCAAGGAAGTGACATTAGGGACTCATCAATAACAAGGCCCACCTGACACCCTAGGGAAGTTCCAAGTCCTACCTGAAAGCTCAGATCCTGAGCTTCCAGATTCTGAAACAGTCCTACATTAAGATAAGATACTATACCTAAGAGGCAAGAACAGGATATTATTTAATTCACTAGGAAAAAACATGTTCTTGGAATTTAAAGTTTCCAAAATAATACTAAAATCTCAAAAGGTAACTGAAAGATGAGGATGAGAAAAAGAATGAGTTCTAAAATATCTCAGTGCTAAAGTACATAAGTTTCTAGATTTAAAGGGTCCAGCTGAAGCCCAGCATAATAAATGAAAGCACCCGTAAGTGAAGGGAGCTTATGTACATAAAATGTCTTCCAGAAAGAAGCAAGCAGGACACACATAAAGGGGGCCGGCCTTGAGCTAGAAGACAATGAGGACTGCTTTCAAAATTCATAAGCAAAATTATTTATAATCAGGCATTCTACAGCTTGAAAGACTATCTGCAAAGTATTTCTGTAACATGAGAGTATTTTCAGACGTGCCAGATGTAAAAAATGCTTACTTTCTAAGTTTTAAACCAAGAAGGAGGAAGGCACGGGATAGAGGATAGAGGATATGGACACCTACAACTCTAAGGTGAAGAGATCCTCTAGAATAATGATGGAAGAGAAGACAGAGGACAAGCGTGTCCAGACTTAGAGGCACTAGTTCAGAGAGGAGCAGGTTAGGAAAGCCTCCAGGAAGGAGTTACTAAAGAAAAGGAATCAATGCCTGACACATCTGAACATATTAAGGAGAAATTAAGATACCTGGCAGAATCAGAAAACAAATTAAGCACAAATACAGAAAAAAATCTAACCAGGAGGTAGGAGGGCAGGGAAAGACTACAAATCCTGTGGAAAATTAAAAGACCTGTATAAGAACGGTTATCTTACCTGGCTAAATTGCAATTAGCCTTTAGGTTGTCCTAATAATATAATTAAACAGTCAATATGAATCTCAGCCAAGATTTCAGTATAATTCTACTAGGACAATGTGGAAAGGGGAGCAAAAGAGGAATGAACACATGATTAGCCGTGGGGCAAAAGAGAGGTAAACCCTCATTTTCCATTGGAAAAGGCTGACGGAAAAGGTCCCAAACTGAAAATCAAAATGCAGCAATATATCATACTATGTAGAGAAATGGATTAATGGCCAAAAGAAATAGCTAAGAGTAAAAGGATGGTGCTCTAGGAAGGGAGAGAGGGGAGGCAGGCAAGCAGGGCCTGACCTCTTGTCACAAGTCTTATAGGACTATTTTAGCCTCTGAACTATGTGTATACACTCTCTTGATGAAACTGAAAAGGTTTTCTAAAAAAAAAAAGAGCTTGTGTCCGCAACAAAACAACAGATACAATTTTGCGCTAGACTTCAGGGACTTTCGTGAACTAGGGGTTAGGCACCCCAAAAGTTGCAAGGCTCCCCAGACCATAAAGCTTCTATGACTCTGGGCCAGCAACTTCCTACTTCCAATCACCTTTTCTCTCTTTACCATCTTGGGAGAGTCATAAGTTTTAGGAAAGAAATTTTCCAGACAGCATTGATACTGCCTTACAGAGGTGTGTCTTATCCACCTAGGGGTTATATTATAAAGCTGGGTCCCCACCTTTTTAGACCAACATAAATTCCAGGTATGGAAGTGGATGAATCTGAGTATATAATCAGGTGCTGTGCTGTGTGCTGCGGACCGAGTGGGAAGCATGACCAAAGGGAAAGCCATGCACACGAGCCTGCTCGGGACAGGCAGCTGTGCCAGCCTGGCTCCCACGTATGCCAGACGACATCTGAGTCCTACAACTCAGCCCACCACGGAAAGCAAATGAACTGAGTCTGTCTTGCGTTCTTATCACTCCATCTCGGCCAGAGCCTCATGACCTTCCCTGTTCGTCCAAACTTGCTTCCACCTGAACCAGGCAAGAAACCAACGGGTTCTGAAGAGAAACTATCACGCGGTTCTGAAATGAACCTTTTTCATGCCTGCATGACCCTGGTACTCTGGATGAGCAGTCTGTAAAATGATCCAGAGCCTATAGCTTTGAATAAAAAAAAAAAAAAATTGAAGCTGTATTATAAGTGATACCAACAAGTTTTAAACCCAAGTGATAGTTATATAAACCTTTTACTTTCTGAACTGGCATATTTTGGTAAAAAGCATCACTGGATGTGTCTTGGATTTTCTTTAATCTATTTACAAACCTATTTCTGTATTAACAATATTGAAATTCTTCTTAAGCCCCCAGGTGGAGGAGAAGAGGTCAATAACAACTCTCCAAGCTCCAGGAGCCGCAACACATGCTGCAAACCAAGCTTAGCCTTTCATTAGATCTGTGCGCTTGGCTGTGGAAGAGAGCCCAGGACCAAGCAAGGGGCGGGGGCTCAGTGGGGTATGCTCCTGAGGGGGTGCCACTTGGCTGCTCCGTGTTCTGCCCAGACCTGGCTTCCTGGCCCAAGATCAGCTGTAACTAAGGCCAGTCAATGGTGGACAGACACACAGCAGGCTTCTGTGGGTGACGGCCCCCATATAAAATCCTTAGGGCTACTCGGTCTTCTTAGAGTACATTCAAGTTTATTCTCAACAGACAACGGAGTTTGCCACAGGCTGTGGGACTTCTCAGCCACACAGGGGGTTGGAAAAAGTTCTGAAGAGCTGTTAGCTTGAGATCTGAACACGTCACTATTTCTGTGATTAAAAATTACATTATAAACTCTACTCTGCTAAAAGCTATCCCTTCTGGTTCTTCTATAAACTGCTCATGAGGAAGCATACTCCTAAACTGATTCACAGATGCTAATAGAATACTGAGAAGCATTACACTTATGAGTCTTATTTTCTCTTTCACATGAAACATATTTCATTCAAAGGTTGCCTAATAGGAACAACAATTTGAGGATTCAAAGCACCACTATTAAACTCTGCTAAACATTTGCCAAGACATCGACTGTGTATTGGATGAATTCCCTATGCCAGACACAAGAGTTTGCTCCTCTCTTTGTATCACAGATACTTTAGAAGTAAAATAAATAAATAAATAAATAAAATCATGAAAAAGAGCCTCAGATTATTCGCTAACACACGATCCTGTGTCTTTTTTTTTTTTCCTCAACAATTTGAGCTCTGTCTAGAAATCAAGAGAACTAAGATATCATGCCCCAAGGTGCCCTTTGGTGGATCCCTTGTCTTGAACTGCTTATTCTTTCAGCTGGATTACTTGAATGGCCCAGGAGGAAGCAAAAAAATCACAGCATTTGTTGACTCAATGAAAAATCAAATGAAGTTATAAACACAGGCTAGCCCTGCCCCATACCTCTCACTGATAAGGGCCTGCATTCTATACTGCATCAGAACAGGCTGTCACTTCTGCCCATGTGCTTCAACCCTGGGGACTTTCCAATAGCTTAAAAAGCAAAATGCTTTATTATAACAGTTTTATTTTTCTTCAATCCATGAAAATATATTTTGAAAAATTAAATGGCTTTATAGAAAGCGATGAGATCTTTAGACTTAAGGAAAGGTTGAGAAGTTCTGGTTTCAGTCACCAACTAGGGACTTAGATGGACAATGGTCAACACTGCAGGCCTGGTAACATACACATATGCTGGGCTTCCTTTTTCACTTCTGCACATTTATGAATCTATTCCGAAGTCTAGCTTTGGGTGAATGGCTTGTATTCCCAGTTGATCTACACTGACTTTCTTTATAGACTTTAATGACAAAATAACATCATTAGAAGCTAAATGTCACCAACACCACGACTGCAATGTTTGCTTTATTACTTTTCTACCACTGCTTGAAGCAAATTGCACTTCTACAAAATGTAACTTACGCCAAACATATACATGTGAAAACAGTAGGAAGGGACTTTCTTTCACTCCTTCATTTCACTCATTCATGCAGCAACACGCCAAGTGTCTGTGGTGTGGCCAGCACATGGGACACACACCAAGTGACAGTGAGCAGTCACACTAACCTGTATGGGAGTAGATGTACCACAAGGCTCCCGTCAACAGGGCTCCAATCACAAATGCTGCAAACGCAATGCCCATCACAGTCAGGGTGTCCAGACCATGGAAAACTTCTATAAAAGAGGGAAACCAACACACAGACTCTGTTAGTATGCATCATACCTAGCAATTTTATATTTATTTTTACAGGCACTGTCAGAAAAGTTTAGCCCTGGCTAATAAAATCTGAGATGGTCATAAGAGCCCCAATAAAATACACTGCATTTTGTTACTTGCAAATTTTTGGTCAAAGAAAAACTGATCAGTTTTCCAAATATTCCCAAATTGCAACTTATTTTGAACAACAAACTAATTTAAAAAACCTGTGGTCTCAGTGTCCCAATCTGAGGACCTACTATTTGAATGGAGGGTAGCCTGAAAATATACAGGTTAAGATATTCTGGAAAACGAAATGAACTTTTATTGTCAAAATTTGATTGATTACTTCTTTTTCGCTGAGCACTTCCAATAATGAAACATATGACACAGAAATATGCAATATATATACTCTATTTTCTTAACATTTGAACGTATGATAGATAAAAGTAGATGAGAAGAAAACAGAGTAAAAATAAACTATTCCCATGCATTATAACATTTTACTGATTAAACCCTCAATCTTAACAATTATGTAGCAAAAGCTTTTTAACACTTTCCAAATGTGATCTATGAGGAGAACAGAAATTACTTCTCAGTGGACAGTGACATCAACTTCATGGTCAGCAAAACATACAAACAGAATCAAATGTTTGTCCATTTGGCAAAAATTTTTATATGTGAAATTAATTCCAGACCACAGAAATATGGTATTTCCTTTTGTTTAAGAGAACTGCCTTTGAGTCACTTATAAAAAGCTTAAATCAGCTGCTGAGGAAGATAACAGTTTTGTGGAATAAGAATTTTAAGTTTGTTTTTCCTTTAAATACAGAATGAAGGTATAAGATCTTCCCACTCCTGAAATATTGCTGTACTTTCCACTCTACAAATTAAATCTTTTTTGCTTTTCAGTTCACATCAATCTAAAAGGTTCAGTTGTAGACAAAAGTGACCCTGGAGCCTCCAAAAGACTTGGGGAAGGTATGGCACAGTGGAGAAAGGAATGGTCCACACTCCCACTTGTGGTCATCACTCTTCTACTCCCATGTGCTTTTTTGCATTCATTTAAATTGTGAAAAGGATCATTTTACCTACTGGAGGCACAAGGTATACAAAATAAGATCATAAAACAGATGAGGATCCCTGGAGGGATAAGTACTGGGTAGAGACTGAGGGCACAGTGGAGAAAGGAATGGCCCACACTCCCACTGTCAGCCAAGTCATCAACCCACTTAACCCAATTCCTAAGACAGATATTAAAAGGCAACTTGACTTTCAATGCTTACAGATGCAAAGACAGAACATGATTATAACTTCAGTGAAAATATTTTAAAATTCCAAAGATGGAAATGTCACTTACAAAACTCAGAGTAAGTATGGGAAAATGTGTATCCACATGGGTCTGTCTGAGATCATGACACTGTTCTTATTAAAATAATCCACTTGGGGGAATGGTATATAAGCAGCTTGGTATAAGGGCACTCTCTACGCTGATTATTACACGTATGTTATGGGATCATCCTTGGAGGCCTATCTTGGGAATCTCTGAGAAGGAAAAGAAAAAGCACAGATTTTCCCAAGAAGGTCAAATTTGAGCAGAACTCTGGGTAGAAAGCCAGGAAGCCAGGGTGGAATACTGCCTCATGCTAATGATAACCTGGGCCAAGTCACTAAAATATTTCTTAATAATTCTGTACAAAATGATGAAATGGATCTATAGAATTTTCAAGTCATTCTGCAGTAATTGATATTGTGCTTTATATTATTATTATTACTATTATTATTATTACTGCAATCTGTCTGGAAAAAAAAACAAACCTAAAATCAGTATACTCCTTGGACTAGAAATGGTCTGGAACACACTGCACCTGGACCCCTTAGCACTTCTTTACTGAGCAGGTGAATTCTGTTCCCGCCACTTAGTAAGTCACAAATGTATGTTAATGTTTTTGGATCATAACAGATATATAAGCACGAGAATAACAAACTTAGCTCTCTAAAAGTAAGTTTAGCATGCTCCCATTCATGCCACATGTCCAACGTGTTACCAAATTAATATTTTTGAAAGGTCAAATACGGAGAGGTAAAAAGAAAGAAGAGGATGAAGGAAGGACAGAAGAAAGGACAAAAGAAAAAAAAAAAAAAAAGAAACGGAAGGAGTAAAAGAGAATGAGAGCAGAAGTCTCCTTATCAAAGCATCTGGCAAATGTTCCCTGGCCAGCTAAGTCCTATCAAAGCCCAGGAGGCTTTATTTTGAAAGAGTTGCACAAAGACTTACGTGGGGGAACTGGATTTGCTTCTTTAAGGCTCGGAGCTTTTTCTGAAACAAAAGCATAAGTCATAATGCATTCCACGAAGAAACCAAGCTTTAAGCAAAAGGTCATTAAAATCTCAAGGGAAGTCAACGTTTTGTATTTTATAAATACACAGCAGTTTACTTGTTAATAAGTTTGTGAAGGCACAGTCAATATCGGCTTTGGAATTCAAAACTGCAAAGCAGGTGACGCAGAAATTTTAGGCACTGCACTCTGCTAATGATTGATTCTAGAGGCTTTCCGACTTGACGAACATGTGAGGCCAAGCACCTAAACTTAGGGAATTTGAGTCTGTGTATGTGTGCACCTTTATATTTATTTACAAATGGATCTAATACCTTTAATGTCATGCCTCTCTTCTGTATTCACAATATTATTCTACTTTTAAAATATTCTGTTAAGAACTTATAGATTTTTTTTCCTGGGGGGAACAACCCGCTCAGGCCCTCCTCCTCCTGTCCTTCTCTCGGACAGGAGATTTCTTTCCCTCAATAAATATATTCTGCTTATTAAAAAAAACAAACAAACAAAAAAACCCAAAACTTACAGATTTTGTATCTTCATTCTTCTGTCCTTTGAGTGCTACTGTGCTATAGCTCGGCTCCTTTTCATCACTCATCTGCATTACCACAGAGGTCTCCCCATCTCCACTACTACAGTCCCCCCAAATATTTTGTACTCCATATCTGCCCCCAGAATGAATTGTCTGGAGTCCAGAGCTGATCAAGTATTGCTCCAATTAAGCCCCTAAATGACTCTTCTTTGTTTAGGGATGGACAATCCAAACTGTTCAGCATCAGATACAAAGGAGTCCCGATTCGGCTATCCTGAGGGGTCCCTTACCCATACTGGGCTGCTCAAAATTTATTTATGTTCCCCAAGTTACCCATGATGCTCCACATCACCATGCCTTCTTTCCCTCCACCTGTTTTGTTGGCAATGTTTGCTGGGAGTCCCTCCTTGTCCCCCCACCCCCTCCAGCTCCAGCCACCCCCAGCAGGGCTGGTCTCTCCCACCCCTTTCATTTCACCCCTCTTCTGTTACATTTGGGTCACAGCACAACCTAATGGGCTGGGTTTGTTGGGCAAGGTCTACTTCTTACTCAGCCGTGTAGCCTCAGGGCCCAGGCTGGCACAGAACAGCCCTTCCAGAAAAGTTTGGTGAAGGGCAATTAAAATGTTGATGTACTTTTTGAAAAAGGAGGAAACAAGGCCATTAAAATACTTGAACATCTCAGTATTTCTAGAATGCTTCATGGTCCTAAAGTGCTACCCAGCCAAGATTTCACTTGGAGTTTGCCTCAGCGTTGTGAGGGAGGCAGAGAAAGAATTTTTATCACTATTTTTAAAACGAGCAGCCCAAGACTCTGATATCCTGTGACT
Organism: Octodon degus; assembly: GCF_000260255.1. Lineage (NCBI taxonomy): Eukaryota > Metazoa > Chordata > Mammalia > Rodentia > Octodontidae > Octodon > Octodon degus. Next base: position 9,465,107 of record NW_004524650.1, on the reverse strand, counting down.
AACCCAAGGTCACAGCTGGAAAACATCAGGGCAGGGATTGAACCATTTCTGCCTTGGGGCAGAGGGCAAGAGCTGAGTGTTACTCTGTCCTTAGCCGGGAGCACTAGAGTGCTGCTCACACACAGCACTGGCTATCCCCAGCAGTGAAGGCGGCGGCAGGCCAGGGCTCAGCACCTTGTGGCCAAGAGCTAAGAGGGGATTTTATATTCTGAAAATTTTATATTCTTAAAAATCAAAAGAAGATGACTGTTTTTGAAGACCAGATCTCGCTCTATGATTCAGGCTGGCCTTAAACTCATTGTGTAGCCCAGCCTGGCCCCAACTCCTGGCAATCCTCCTGCCTCAGCCTCCTGAGAGCTGGGATTACAGGCATGTACCACCACATCTGGCCCGAGAAAACTATTTCTTGACAAATACGTGAAAGTTTTATGAAATTCAAATTCAATCCAAAATGAAGTTCAATGTGGTTACAGCCACACTGAACACATTGTCTATGGCTACTTTCTTTCTACAACAACAAAACCGAGCAGTTTAGAGAGGAAGCGTCTGGGCCACAAATGAAAAATATTCTCTCTCTGGCCCTTTCTAGAAATAGTGCCCTTCTTTTTAAGAGTTTAAAAGCAGTATGTGTCTAAAGCCTCTCTCTTTCATCTCCACTTTCAGTCACTAAAGAAGGAACACACACCTTCTGTTTAAATCTATGGTGAAGCAAAAAGAACTTGTAGAAATTTGACCAAAAGCAGGATATGTTGATGTTTATAAAAAATAAAGAAGGTCAACAGGGTGAAAGGAGAGAGGATTGTTTGTAGAACACATACCCCCTATGGTAACCACAAAATAAAACTCTCCTGGGAGTGTGGTCCCATCAGCCTCGCTGGTGACAATAACAATGGAGACACCTTACACTTTTACATTTATATAGTGTTTTACCAATTGACAAAAAGCCTTCACTTAATATTCTCATTTTAAACTCTCCAAGCCCTATGAAGTAGGGGTATCTAACCACAAAATTTCATGAAATAGTAGTTTGATTCACTGAACTAAGTCCAAAGGCATCTAAAGGTCTCAGCAGTGTGCATCATGCGAGAAGTATACGCACTTCTGGGAAGAGTTCCATGTAATCGACCGCCTGTGGTTCAACTTTGTCACTCAGAATCCCCAAGTGGTTTAAAAATGATGATTCTTCCCTAAAGAGATTTCACATGTAAGAATTTAGGTTTTATAGCCAGGCCTGTGTGATGGATGGCACTGTTTTAAGATTCTTAATGGACTTATGATCTAATCTCTCCCCACCCCAAATAGGGGCCCTCTCAGAGCTAAACAGAAACAGTTGTTTCTCCCTGGTAAAGTTTCTTCATGACTGTGCATAAACAGTAACAAGCACAGGCTGCAAAGCTGAAGTGAAAGGATTTTACCCTCTAAATTTTCAGTGTCCAAATCCCCTAACCCCCGAGTCTAACTAAAATGGTTTCATCTCCATCAGAACCCTATAATTGAGTTGGCATGCTGAAAGGAGAGGAGTGAGCATAACAATATTTGCTTTGGGTTTAAGGATAAGATTGGAAGGAAGGGATCCTAGATGTTACTGCAAAGAGAATTTTAATAGATTTCCTTGCCGAAAGAATAAGCTATAATCAACATTCTGAATTAAATCTTTTCATACACTCTGAGCAAATTTTGGTCTACCTCTACAACCAAAATTTCCTTCCTCAGATTGTTAGGCATGGTTTTCATAAATGCTATATTCTTGGGGTTATGCATGAGTAACTGACCACAGCTTTTGGCCTACAGTTTTGGTTCAGTTCTAAACACCATAGGCCTGAGCAAGCCTACAGGGAAACAAGGTGTCAAACTGGTACCACATCTATTGACACTGGGCAAAGAGGGCAGGAGGGGGAGGGAACCTCTCCTAAAGACTCAGGAGGCTTTGTGCAGGCCCCATTTAAGGCATATTTTTACTAATCTAAAGTCACTGTTTCTGAACTCTTTCCCTGGGTTCTTTCAATATTAATGGCATGCATTGCAAGGGCCTATTTGTCTGTATCCTGCCACTAGACAGTGGTTCTCACCTGGGAGTAACTTAGGAAATGCAGAAATGTCTAGAAACATAATGGGCTGCCACAACCAGAGGAGCTGTGATTGACATCTCGTGGGAGCTGTCAACATTCTATAGGAATGTTATAGGAAACTCCCCCCACAATAGAGTTACCAAATGCTGATGCCACAGTGGTTGAGAAACATTCTTCTGGGTTAGAAAGGCCTTAAAAATAGGATAATCTATAGACTATATTCCTAACATAAGGGGGGCTCAGTAAACATTGCTGTGGACTAAACAATCATAAACAGTCTCTATACCCATTGCTGCGCACTTGTTCCAGCAACTCAATCTTCACACTGCCTTCAGAATCATCTTCTTAAGTCATCTACTCATTGGCTCCCTGATTGAGCTCTTTTGATGGTTCTTAACCTTCAGAAATGCATACTGACACATTTACAAATGAAATTAACTGTCTGGTTTCCTTCCAAATTAGTCAATGGATAATAGAAAGTGATAAAGTAAGATTTACCATAAAGGATAGCTGGTAAATCCAGAAGGTGGGCTCACAATGTTTCATTCTATCTCTGCATATTTTTGAAACTTTCTAAAATAAAGTTTCTCAACTATGAAGTATATAAAAGAATAAAAATCACTCTAATGCCCTCCCAACTGGACAGACACTGCATGTGCTGTTCTGTCATTGAAACATTTCTACTATCTTTCCACTGTTTCCCTTCATCTCTACCTAAAGGACAAAAGCTGGCTGGTCCTTCAGAGTATTTTGTTCTGGAAAACTCAAATATGTGTTCCAAAAAGTAATGCCTCTCTTGGATTAATTTCCATTTGACACTCACAGCTTTTCCTTTACCTCAACCCCCTCCCAAAACCCTGCTAGTCTGGCTGAAAAGAAAGGAAATTAACATTCCCTGAGTGTGGACGATATGCAGGTGCTTCTATTTTTCACAGTTATGTGGTGGAAATTTGGAGAAAACTCAGTATTTCAAACATTTAACTTGCTAAGAATCAAGTACTGCCCATGAATCAAAGCAAACTAGAGAAGACATTTATTGCTCTTTTATGTCCACACTTCTGTGTATGTGTGCACCCTGTTTCAGGGCAAAGATTATCCTCCCTCCTACCATCTTTTACATTCATCACTGACATACTATAACCATCTTTATTTGTGTAAGCCCAACCGTTTTCAAATGCTGTAAAGAGTGGTCACAGCTTCCAAAGCAAACAGTACCAGCATGACTGTGCTTCAAAAAATTTCACAAAATATGGTAGGATGGCACCACCTCAAGTATTTTAATTGTTTCGCCATAAACCATAGAATGCATAAACTATGCATGTTTTTGATGTTTTCTGTGAGTTATAATCCAATAGTCACAGAACTTCTTCTGAACTTTAACACACTTTTCTTACACTTTTAAAGTTTACATATTTCCTAACATCTTCACCCACTAGAAGAACAGCTTCGAAAAAAAAAAATCATCTTCCTTTCAATTCTTCCTTCCTTGCACTCACAGTACTTGGGTGGTTTACTGCTGAACATTTAAGTAGGAAAAGAACACTGGCTCCCAAAGGACTTGAGGTCAAAGGTGGCAAACAGGGACTCACAATGATTTCTGTATTCCTAAGGACCTACTCTCCCTGACCCCTGGGGGAAGAAAACACCACCTGAATGATGTCCATGTTGTTACTGGCAGTGGTGGTCACTTTCTCTTCCTTTATCTGCTATCCTAGACAACCAACCAGCTTAAAAATAAGATGGCCCCAGTGGGCAGGGAGCACTGGAGGTTTTCATGGCCTTTAAGGGTACCAACATAGTATAGGGCTAGTGAAGCATCTCCCAGGGAACACGAAAATTTTACCTCCAAACCTAATCTTAATATGTGATCTGCCTACTCCCTGAGAGAATTTCATGACCCATTTATTATTCAAATAAGCCAGTGTTATTAGGTAAATGGTTACCTTCCCTTTTCAAATGACTATTCCAGTTCCCTGTGAAGAGAAAGTGCAGACTCCAATGTTCTGCACTGACAAGAAATGATTTTAGAAAATAAATATAGAAGGTGAGAAGAGTCCTTACACAGTTGAAAACTGCCAGAAAACCTATTCATTTAGTGCTAAGTTAGACAGTGAATTTGCATACTGCCCTGGGAAGCTAGCCTAAAAGTTTAACTTTCTCAATTTGTTTAACAAACCTAAGCCGTAAACTTTCATCACCTACACACTTCTTCACTAAAATCTAGCCTCAGCAAAATCTCATGAAATTGCTTTGCTACTTGGTAAAACTTTCCTTTTAAACTTTTATGTAAAGAAAACGCTGAACTTTTAGTATAATTGCACAAAGCTTGAATAAAAGTAATTACCTAATTTGCAAGAGAAATTACTTTAAAAAAAAAAAAAAAAACCTCCAGAATTAAAGGGATGAATGAATTGCTGGAAGTTATACTCCTGCAGTATTAATGGGTAATTACTGTCTGGCACACGAAAAAGCAAGCTGCATCCTTCAATTATGCGGAATTACCTCGCTTAACAGAGGTAAGAGTAACAGACAGGGACAAGGTGGCTGCCGCTATTGTCAAGCTACTTCCATGGTATAAAGTGGAGCCAGACATGGCCCAATTGCGAATTCTTTGCAACACAAGTCATCTCTTCTTATTTTTTTTCTCCTGAACCCCTAAAAAGAAACTAGTGTTTCGGCAATCCACTTAAAGAACAATTCTCTGTTACAACTTTCAAATAGTTAAAAACCAAGCAATAAAAGTAAAACAACAACAAAAGCCATTGCTGAGGAACAACTAAACATCCAACATGTCCTCTCAGAACAGCTTCAGGAAGGCTGGGAAGCAAATGAATTTTGCTCCTTCCCATGGCACAGCTGAGTGCTGCAGTTTCTAGAAGTCATCTGAGCCGAACTCCTCCTTTCTGGGTGATGTAAATGAAACCCAAAGAGGCAAATGACTGCATTGGGGTCTCATAGTCAGTGGAAAGGTTAAAAGCAGAGCGTAGCTCTGGACCCAGAGCCAATGTCCTGCCCTGCATACATTCACCTGCCTCTTACGGTGAACTTGCCCCTAGGAGGAGAGAAGCTTCTAGATCCAGGTACGACAACTGGAACAAAACAGCTCTCCTTACAAAGCTCACTTGGCTCAAAAAGAAACCAGCAGGACCCACACAATGCTACACACACTGGCAGGTCTCTCTGCTGCAGAGCCATGGTCACTGTCGGGGCTTGCCACACCCCAACCCATGATGCTTAGACCACAAGTGCATCCTAGATCTGGTGGTAGCAGCCGGCAGCAGGTTTCCCTGCTAATAATGCTCAGCAGCTGGAAGCAGACTGTCCATTGGCTCCTCTCTGCCCTCAGTGCTAGGGGAGGCGGCCTGCAGCTCCCAGCCCTGGAGTAGCTCACCCCGGCAGCATAAAGTCCACTGTTAGCTCCCAGTCTTCTCTCCACTTAACACCCATAGATAGCAATGCTTCTGCAGAGTGCAGGTTGTTTCTAGACAGGGACACTACAACTGCCCAGATGCCAGCTGGCCCAGCCTATGCCCTGCCTGTCCTCCCAGATCCTAGTACCACACTTCTCAGGGAACCTCCTTCCTTTTGTCCTAGAATATCCAAACATTCCTGCACATGTAGGAAGAGGCCCCTTGGCTTCAAGTAACAAACACAACTGTGCACAATTCTAAAAACTGTATTGAATGCATCTCGGCAGTGGTTCTCAATCATGTTCTTCCTGGAACACCTCAGCTGGACATAGTCCCATTATAGCCTCTCAAAGGCATCATAGCCCGCACTACTATGAGCAGTGGTCGGAGAGCTAATAGAGGCTGTGGACTATGTACCAGTATCAGTACACCAGGGACAGCTTTAATAATTTCAATTTTTTTTTAATCTTTCATTTATTTACTTGGTACGGGGTCTCACCACACAGCTTGGACACGTAGTAATAATCCTGTGTCAGCCTCCCCAGGGCTGGGATTACAGGCATGCACCACCATGCCCTGTTTTGGTAGCCAGCACAGTGAGCCCAGGGTTCCAGAGCCAGCATAACATGTGGTACCAGGGATCGAACCTGAGTCTTTGCGCTTGCCAGGCAGGTACTTAGACCACTGAGCTATCTCCCAGCCCAGCTTTAATCACTTCTTGCACACTGTTAGAAGTATATGTAAACGTAAGAGAGAGCAGCACTATGACAACCTTGGCCCTGGTCTAATATTGTAAAGAAATAATTTGCAAAGGTATCACAACTCTATCACAATGGCAATAGGAAAACTAGCTGAAGAAAAGACTCCTTGAACAAAGAATCCTCTTGTAACAGGTCTTTTGAATAAAACTGGACTTTTTATTTATGATACTGGACCTTCCCCAGAAGAGCTCCGAGACCGCCATTCCCTCACTCAACCTCCCAAATGGTACCTTTAGGTTGTGCCTGGTAGATCACAGCCAGTGGCTTGATGAATGTCTTCTTGTTCTGCATCATGGCCCAGATCATGGCAGCATCCAGCGAGGTACAGGCTTCGTCAGGAGGCACGCACTGCAGAGGGCAGGGCAGAGCACAGAGTCAGGGTCGCCCAGAGTGCCCACCCCAGTAGGCCTGTACAGTTGCCCTGTGGCCACTTATTAGTCAGCGTGTTCCACAGCAAAACAAGAGATTTGTATGTTGTTCAAAGAATCTTAATCAGGGAGCTATCATGGGAGGCCTACCTAAGGTCTTTTCAGCTGCAAGTGGAAGGTGCAAACCTCCCAGAATGGCTTATAAATATTGTCCTCCTCATCCCTTCCTCCCACAAAACAGCTAGAGGTTTTAGAGTTCCTTTGAAAAACAGGGGGAGCTCTATGACTGATGTTAGCCTTTCACCACTCTGGCTTCACATACATTTTTTGTGGAAACACTTGTGACTGTGGGAAACTTCATGGATTGTGTTATGAAGGTGACAGATTTTACAGTGGTTATCCAGAAAGATAATCATGCTGTAGAGGTTGTTTTTATTTTTTAAATTCTGCCATATGCTTTGCTAAATCCAACTTTCCATGGCCATCTGCTCTTTTGGTTGTTTCTTTGTTTTGGTGCTGGGGATTGAACCCAGGCCACTGCACATGCTGAATACGTGCTATACTGCTGAGTCACATACCCAGCCCAGGGTCATCTGCTTCTCATGTTCCAGAACTCAGGTCCTAGGGAGTGGTATGCAGGGGTGTCAGCCATGAGATCAGCAGCTCCTAAGCATCTAAGGAGCATGCCCAGGGTTCGTGATGCCAGGGAAAAGTAAAATCACACTCCAGGGCTTTTCCTCTAAGACAACTCTGGTTCCTTGTCAATGTTTATCAAAAGGTCACATTCTAAATTATACCAATTTGTCAATCCTTTCACAATTCTATGATGAGACATCCCCAAAAGCTAGGTAAGGTCCAGCTATCCCAATCAGAAAGAAGCAGAGATGTGAGGCTTAACTGTCATGGCTGCTTTGGGCAATCCAAAAGTCATACATATAAGACAACAATCCCACAAAACATCACCAGAAACAAGAGAAAGGTCTTTGCAATGTCCTTCTCCATGGGTACCAAACTATTAATATTTTATTTTCCTACTTCGCTTTTCCAATATTCATTCTCTTACTGTCCTATTAAAAAAATGACAGTGTATGACTTCACCTCTATCTCAGTGTCTCTGGACCAGACACAACTCTCTGGACCTCCATTTCATCAGAAAAGGGCAGCGTTGGATTCAGTCATCTCTGAAACCCCCCTCCAGCAGATTCATAGGCTACTGTGATAGAAAACTCTCAGAAGTCACTAGAAATATGATAATACATTACACACATGAGACATGATTAAGAAGTCAGAAGGAACAGTTCCACTAAGCCAATGCGCATATCTACCATCTCATTTGCTTTTCTGCCCAGAAGAAAGGTGGGATATTACTATTTTTGACTTACAGATGAAGACATAACAGGTCACAAGGGTCAAGGGATTTGCTTAAAATCCCATGAGCAAACAGTAGGTCTACCTTGTCACTGCCCATGCTCTTTCCACTGAATGCTGTCTTGGAGGTAGAGCATGGCTTGAGGTTCAGGGTTACATCCCATCATGTCATCCCTCTGAACAAGAGTTTTCAAAGGAAATACCAAGTTTAATTTTTACAGATAAGCACACTGTGAAGCTAAGGTGCTCTCAGCAGTCTCAGAGGGAGGCAGCAGCCAAAGCCACCAACCAGGATCCCTGCAAGGTGTGTGGCCTCCTCTTCAAAATCCTAACTCCTAAGAGTGGCTTTTCTGCTTGGAGGACAAGGCTGGACCCCACAGCAAGGCACTAAGTTCCTCACAGTTCTCTGCCACTGTCCACTTATCCCTGATCTTCAAGGTCACTGGAAAGTGACATGTCCGTGAAACGAAGACATCAATGATTCCAAAGGCAATGAAACAAATACAGGCTAAGTCTCCTCGCATGTATACCATAACGATTATGATTTGTGTGTTTTCATAGGTAGACAAAATTCTCAATTAAATAGAGGCCTAGAGAAATATAATGTGCTCAGATCAATGGTAATCTGGTAGAAAATAATTTCCCTTCCACTTCTTCACCTATTTCTTACAGTCCAGATATTAAATGAGAGAATTCTATAATACATTATTGATACAGCATGATTGTTAGCCTTTGAAATTTATAAGTGCCTACAGAAGATAAGAAACCAATTTATACTGTGTGTATTACCTGCCACATAAATGCACATAAGAAATCACACATAATTACAGTAGGTCACAGGAACAAAGTTATAACAGAAGATTCCTTTCACATAAGGTTTAACAGAACATCCCTTTCATATAAGGCCAGCCTAATTAGGTATCATAAATTAACCTTGTGGAAGCCCTGCAGTATGCAGTAGCATTCCAGCAAGACCAAAGGGTTCTGATTTCTGTTATGGCAGCTGAATTACTGGTTTCATATGGGGAGTGACATGAGACAAACATGATAAACTGATATGAAACTGAGAAAAAGTAAAATACATGTTGGTTTCTCTTAGAAAGTCTTCTGAGACAAGTCAGCCTAATTCATACAGATACCAAAAAGCAATTATAACCCGAGTCTCAGCAGGACCTGGAAAATTAACCCTCACACTGAACTTGTCCTTTGAGCTTGCTGCAATTCTGACACTGCACACTAGCTGACTAGCAGGGATAAAACCAAGCCACTCCCTCACTGGAGAACAGTACTGATTTATCACTCTTAAGAATTACTAAGCAGCTAACTGTATATGCTGGTGCCTGTGAGCCAGGCGGCTGCACTGAGGATGGCGATGTGTAATGGAGGGGTCACACTTGGAGTACTTGTCATCCTGGTCTTCTAAATATGTACTTCTTGTCATGACATGCCATAATGTCTCTCAAGTAAAGGCTTTTTTTTGGGGGGGGGTAATAAATTGAAAAAAAAAGACAAGAATAAGAAAAAAAATGTCACAGGTCTGTCCTGTTACAATTCTGTATATGGTTAGATTTCTAAATTTCTTTGTAAAAATATGTTAATGCTTATTTCTACTTTTATAAAATAATTTTTACTTCATATTCTGTAAGAACTTAAAGTTCAACATATCAATATGTGATGGAAAATACCTGTTCCATGATATGGCAAAATGTTTGATATTTAGACAGATTGGGTAAACCAAACTGCATATATTGCAGGTTAATAATTAGCTCCTCTTCTGGAGGGCTAACAACCTAAGTTAGCAGTTCAAAACTGGAGAAAAGGAAGAGCTGCAAGGTTAACCAACATTTTGGCCCTAGCCTTTCAAAGTCAGTGACGACTCGGGACATAGGAGAACCTGTACTGTAACAACATGTAACTCAGTTGTGCTCCAAATTTTCTGATCAAGAAGATTATGGAGCCACCTAGGAATGTGATCGATAATGTAGAGTGTGCCTGGGGAGAGTCACATGGAGGAGAGAAAAAAATTTTCTTAGGCTTTCACAGAGAGCAAATTGGTCAAGCAATGGCCGTGACTCATCCTCATGGCTGACACTGACAAAGGATCTACAAAGTGTGGTACAGGGCTTCAGGATAAATCCTGAGAGTACTTGACTGACCTTATCAGATACAAAAGTTACATTTCTTGTTATATAGGTCTTGCTTTATCTTAGTCTTAACCATCCAGCAGAAAAGTATAAAAACAAGGTATATAAAGTAAAGCCATATTAATATGATGAGCTGTAAAGGCTCAAGTCAATAACTTCTGAGGATAACCCACTAATATTATAGACTGCTAGACAGTGTTAGATTGTTTAGCTGAATTCAAACACCTATAGTATTTATTAATTTATTTATTTTATTTATTTATTTTTTTTGGCGGAACCAGGGATTGAACTCAGGCCCTTGCGCTTACCAGGGAAGCATTTATTCCACTGAGCCATCTCCCCGGTCCCTATAGTATTTAGATGCCAATGAATATCCACCTCTGACAGGACATAAAAAAAAAAGGGATACAAAGGAAAGATCACTTTGTATTTATATATACAAAATAGTTAGGATAAATATACAGCTACTTTCGCTCAATTCAACGAGAAGAAAGAAGAGTACTAATAGTGTTTGGACAGGAAATCCTGTCTGCTTCTTGTACTAGGGATAACCACTAAGAAGATAACAACATACAATGTATTGATTATCGAAACTGTCCTATTAATCAGCTTTGAAAAAAAGTACAAATTCTCTATGATGATTGTAATTGTTATGTATATCTAAAATATACCAATAAAATCTAATATAAAACCAAAAAAAGACATGTAGAATAAAAACTTGTAGAATAAAAAGCTTTGTTATAAAATAATGCTAATAAAATGCCTTACCAGAAAAAAAAATATCATGTCTATATCTTGTACTATGAATAACTACTACAAAGACAACAATATGCAATGTATTAATTATTGTAACTGCCCTACTGACCTGTTTTGAAACTGTCTCATTGCAATTTCTTTCTCAATAAAATTAATTTTTTAAAAAAGAACTACTAAATAGCATATATAGAAAGAGAAAAAAAATCATGCCATTAGGATTTATTCTCCAAGACTCCATAACCATCCCCTGCTCACACTGACTTTATTACTTCCATTGGGCAATTCCCAAACCAAAAACCTCAACCTGCAATAATTTGGGATTCAACTTCCCCCAAGGTCACTGCTGTGCATAACAATGCCAAAACTCAATCCCTGTGGATGGGAGCCCACACACCTTAGGCAACTTCTGGCGGGCCTCGTCCTTTTGGGTGCACAGTGTCAGCTCACAATGTAGGAAGAGCAGCGAGGTGTTGAACATGGACTTAAAGATAAAACTGAATCTCTTCTTCTCCATCTCAGCTTGTGGGACAGGAAAGTGTACTCTCTTGGAACTGTAGAATTTCACAGACTCATCTTTAGGACAAATGTTCTCAATGATGGTGTAATCAGACATCCTATCAGGGTTTGAGGATGGAGAGATAAAGCATGTTTGGATGGCAAATCCCAGTTCTTGGTCAGCCTTAGTGATAGACACCTATAAAAAGCCAGAAAGGTAAGTTCAGACATGAGTAAACATCTTTTACTGTAGGCCTGAGAACAATATACTTTGGGTGAGATGTTACTTTATTTTCTTAACATGTTTATGGGTTTCTTTCTAACTACAAAAGTAGCACATGTTCATTAAAGAGATATTTTCCATTTAAACTTGATATGAATGATGACAGTGAGTTGTTCAGTTCAAATGCCAGCCTGCCAAGTTTCAAATGCAATATGAATGTCTCAACCTCCTGTTAAGTTCTCTGAGAGAAAAAAATAAAAGCACACCAACCACCTAAGTGAATTTTCCAAAATAAATAAAATGTCCACAGCAAAACCCCTTGAAGTTACAGTAGTGCGTTACTTACAGGACAGTCATGAAATTGTTCAAACAAACAAAAAAGTACTGAGGCAGAATCTAGTTAACAGAAGCAGGAAAGACCAAGCTTCTATACTGCAGCAAATCAGAGCAAACCTAGAACATCACAGTAAAGCTCCAGACCCATCTCAAGTTCTCCATTGTTAGGGAGCAGAGCCATCTCTGGGACTAGATATTCAGAAGGTGCAATCTGGTGGCCATCTCTGGCCTGGCCAAGTGTCCGAGCTGCTCACAGGACTACAGTGGCCTTGCCAACTACTCGCCCTTCACTCTCTAGGCCTACGGGTATTTTTAAAGGGAAATCTAATCTGGAAACAGTTCCAACTCATTTACACTTCCCTCTTACAAAACATTTGTATGGGTCATGTCCAAATCTTGTTAAGGTTCTTTTCTTTTGAAACAGGAAGTAGTGGTTAGCCAAGTGTAAACAGAATCAAACCTCAACTATCCTGAGCTCAGCTAAAATCTCCGGAACAGACTGGATTCTTCATCTGGCGACATGCGGCTCACTTTGTGAACCACCCCTCCTACTATGCCTCATTCCTTGACTAAACTTAGGATCAAAATAAACTTAAACACTTTAGAAATAAAGTTAGCTCTTACTCATGGGCCAAGAGCCCCAGAATCTGTTCAAAAGATGTGGAGAGAGAAACAAACTTTCTATTCTGAGATACCCAGGGGAAATCCCTGACATCTCATGGACCACTGAATCCACAGCACTGTATGGAAGATCCCCACGTGAGTATAACACAGTACTCGATCACAAAGCTGATGAAAGTAGGAGGCTTCTAATGACAATAATCATGACACTGTCACCTTGGGGTGACATTCTGCAAATATTTATATGTCATTACTTTTACAATATTTCTGAAGAACAAGATATTCTATCTTGGAAAGATGGTAAATTACATATATCCTACTAACAAATGTACCCTTTAACATGCAGTCAGACTCTATCATGTGTAACCTACTAAAAATGTATAGGAAACGTACTGCAAATCTTTTCTTACTCTCAAAGGAAGTATGTGGTGGCAAGAAGTCTAGGGTGTTCCAAAAAGTTGTCTTGGAGGAAAAAAGTATTATCAGAAAATCTTTTATGCTACAATAGACTGGAAGGCTGGGAACAGAACTTCGAGGTAGAGCACCTGCCCTGCATGTGTGAGGTTTGGGGACTGATCCCCAGCAGTGCCAAACAAACAAAACCAAATGGTCTCTCCATGAATAGTAAAAGAATATAGGCATGGAAAGAGAAAAGTGCAAGGAAACCACAGCCTCTCCTGCTCACACATACACCTCGGACTCAGGGTCCTCAATTACAGAACAAGGACCTAATACTTACAAGGTACAGTTAATGAGTGAATTAGTATCACAAAAGTTACATTTAAAGAAGACAGCTTCTGGGCAGCCTGACTTGTAGGCAGTCAGCATTAGGGATGTAAGAGTTGTATCACTTCACTTAATATTATGGCTTCAAGGTCCATCTCTTGACCTACAAAGGCCTCTAGTTTATCTTTATTTTTGGCAGACTCTATAAATTCCACTCGGAGAAATCAATATATGATAAATAGAAAGTAGGAAGAGCTCTTTCAAATGGATGGGCTGACAAGTCATTGGAGGGGGGTGGGTTAAAGAATTGAAGAAAGGCTTGGGGACATGGGTCAGTGGAATAAGCACTTCCCTGGCAAATGCAGGGGTCTGAGTTCAATCCCCGGTTCCACAAAAAAAGACAAAGATGAAGACAAAGAAGATGAAGAAGAATTGAAGAAAAAAAAAAAAAAAACCCCGAAAATAGAGCTTGTACAAATGGGAAGGAGACCAAGAGCGAGGGAAGGGACAAGGAGCAGGGGGCAGAGTAAGGGACAAAAAGAATTAAGATGTGTGATGCACATGTACCAATTCCCTATGATAAACACAATTGTTACATGCTGTAAACACACGCTAATAAAAAGTCACACGTAAACAACACAGCTTCTAGGAGGCCAATTAGCGGCATGATGCTGGATTTAAACTTGGAAGATTACATACTGTTTCTTCTTTAATTCTTCAAAACAAACCATCTAAAACAGAAACTGCTGTTACAGCACTATTAATCACCCAGAGATGACCAGAGAACAGGTGGCAAAACTGTGGATGTCGTGGATTAAAGGAAGGAATTGTGGTCCAAGGGAATGGAGGGTCTGGGGAAGAAGAAGGGTGAGCAGAAGATGCCAGGAAATAGTTCTTTAGGTCATAGCCATGGTTTCTAAGTTCCACTTAACCTAAGTAAAAACATGTCCTACCAGTAGTGGAGTACAAAGTGGAAAGCAAAGACGAAGTACAGTTGGTTGCTGTCCTGTTTAGCAAAACATTTACAGAGTCTCTTGTATTTTAGGTAGTTTAAATCTGTTTTTAAAAATACAATTATTTAAAACATTTTCTCATCCCTAAGTTCTCTTTGATGTACTTAATATTTAAAATATATTTAGTAAAAAAAAAATATATATATATATAGTAAAAAGATTTGGTCCACTTTTTAATAACATCATTATTATTATTATTATTATTATTATTATTATTATTATTATGTGGTACCAGAGATCAAACTCAGGACCTTGCGCTTGCTAGGCAAGCTCTTATTCCACTGAGCTACCTCCCTGGCCCATACTAACTTTAACTACATGAGATAGAGATGATATTTGAAAAGATATAAAGGTAAAATAAGAATAAAAAGGGGTAGGAAAAAAAACTACCAATAATACATTACGCCAGCAATGCAGGGATAAAGGAAAAAAGCTCAAAAATATCCAGGGTAAGCTACACAAGGCAGATTAGCATAAACAGGCAAAGCCATAAATTAGCCACACCAGGCACATATTTAGAAAAGAACAAAGTGCAGTTAAACAATGCCACTAAAATCCGCAACACAATAGGAAGCTACTGACCAAAGGCACATGCGCATTGGGCAGCCAGGAAAGCCCGAGGAAAAAAGCAACTTTGGATTAGTGGAGCTGTGATTAGAAACAGTACAGAGAAAGCAGACTTCTTTCCTCATCAGGGAAAGTAGAGGCACCCAAAGAAAGAGAGGCCCTCTCAAAATAGGGGGTCACAAGAGGAGAGACAGAATCCCTATGATCAAGGAAAACATCTAGAGCCAGCAGGCTTGGCCCCAGAGCCAGGGCAGATGTGTGATTTATCTATCTTTCTAAAACAGAAGCATGTGCACTGAAGTCACTTTTAAACATATGGAACTATCCTACTTCAATCCCTTAAGCCCGGTGCGCCTCTCACAGGGACACAGAGCACCAGCTTGCAGCTGAGCACCCACACCAGCTCAGCAGACGGCAGCACCCCTTAGGGCCAGCAGACAATAGCCTCCGTTGAGACATGATGGGTCCTGTCCAAGGCACAATGGCAACAGACAGTGTGGTGCCAGAGGGACAGTTGGCTTTTCTAGAGTCCAATCTGTGAGCCTAGATAGTTGCATTGATAAGAGGTTATGTTTTTTCCCTTTCAAATGGCTCTGAGGATAAATGACAATAGCACCAATGGACAACAGTGTGGATTATGGAGCCACACAGTCTGGGGGAAGGGGAAAATTTGAGTCTTTACTAGGCAGCAGCTGGGTGACCTTGGACAAGTTTGCTTCTCAGCTTTCTCACCCATGCAGTGAAGTTACTATTTGTCCATTCTCACAGACTGCTCTGAAGAGTTAATTACTACAATTCTTACAACTATATTTGGAACATCATACAACAGTAATAATGTTAGCTGCTACTACTTAATTATTACTGCTACTACCTAGTATTTTGCAGTCACTTCACATTTATGCCATGCATGATTATTGGTTTTATACAGGAAAGTTTTAATAAATACATATAAAGATTGAGAAATGATCATTTCTGTGAAATATGGTAACCACTGGTATTCACTTAAAAATAAACGGAATTTAAAAGATAATATGCAAGGCGATTTGAAACATTCCTTGGTTAACCCTGACAGGGCAACTTCTAAACTGCTGTCCTAAAAAATGCTAACTTTAAAGTGATAGGTTTTTCAGGCACCTGGCGCACCAAGGAAAAGAGGCTTTATTCTCTTTGAGGACAAGGAGAGAATTTGGGAAGATAAGAAATTCTCTCAGAAATTCTCTGGATTGGAACAAAAGGAAGCTGAGGCTTTTATGGCCTGTTGCCTGGGTGAGGCTTGAGGGGGATGCTTAGATCTACCTGAGGGGCTGACTGGGGCCTTCCCTGAGGCGGTGAGAAAGGTGAAAGGAAACTGCACCCTGGGCTGAGGTGGAGAAGAAGCAGGGAGGGGGTCTTGGGGATGATGGGCTTTTGTTTTAAGGGCATCGGCCATATTAGATGACCACCATAGTGATTTCAGCAATTCATATTAGGGCCAGAACTATCATAAAGCAAGCACAAGGCTTTATTATAACTCATACTCTGCCTTTTTTATCTTTAGCATTTATCTACCAAAGAGTCTCTCCATTTAGCATAATGTATTAAATCCTGAACTTTCCTCTTCTGTTCAAAAAGCAAACTGAACCATGCTCAGAGCCAAGCCGTCAGCCCGAGCTGGGGCAGTGTGAGGACAGCGAGGCCCAGGTGAGGTGCATTAGCTACTGCCTCAGGACCTGTAACTCAGAGCTGAGCTGAAAGCCTAAGGCCGATGTCCTACCTCAACATAGATGGGTCCATTCTCGGCCACGGAGAAGATCCCTTGGGAGGGCACCAGAAAAAGGTCAGTATTGTACAGCTCCATGTTGAAAGTGATGTTTTCATTGAGCTGGTTCCGGAAGCTACTGGGATTCCCCGGTTGCCTCAAGCTACAATTAAACTGAGGGGGCAGAAAAAAAAAAAAAAAAAAAGAGAAAGAAAAAGATAAATCAGAGTCATAGGAAGGATGAAGACCTGGCAGTTTAGTAAGTTTGGCCTTTAACATACAACTTTATTTACTGATAGTCCCTAATGAAAGCCAAATAAAGAGACAGCATTCTCCATAAACTACCTACTCAAAGCCAGTACATACCGTCACAATTTCAGGACGGCTGAAGGGAAAAGTGTCTGCTTCATCCAAGTCTCCTGGGAAGCCATTATCACCTGACTCCAAATCTTCATAGCCATCTGGCCAGCCACTGCTGTCCCCAGGCAACGGAAGCTGTATCACAATCTAAAAGGCAAGGAAAGCGCAGTTAAGATCACAAAATCCTAATTTCTTTTCACTCAGTATTATTGGATTCTGAACATAATGCAAAACAAAAATATGTCAAAATTCACAAAAAATTACTAGAAACACTTACAGCTAAACAATATATTCATTGAAGGGAACAGAATGAAAAGAGTTTAAAGAAAAGCTGCCTCTCTCTTCTTTACCAGGTTCTCAAAAGAAAATACTGATGTAACTGAAACAGGTACCAAGGCTACCGCTTACTTTATAATTGGAATAAAGTCCATGAAAATATATGAGAAAGAAGGGTCCTTAGGAGGTCATGATATGCCTTTCTCTCTAAGCAACTGATACTTTTGTTCCCAGATTATCATACCCTGTTACTGGTATTAACTTGGACATTAGTTTTTAAATGCTAAAAGTAAAGCGCAGCAGTAATATTGAATATTAAAATGAAGAGAAATGATTAAATGAACCAACAAGAAAGATTCCTGGAAAGTTACTGATTATAATGGTTTTCATCGAGAGAAATCTGTGGACTCTTTCTCCGAGTAACTTCTAAATGTAGGGTTTTTCCTTGAAGTAGAGAGAGTGACTTGGTAATTCTTTCCAGGTCCTTTTAGATTTTAAATTCTCTTATCGGGAGGTACTAGATGACTACAAGAAAATTAGTGTTGTAGTTAGCATGAAGTCAAAGGTTAACAAATTAATTATTTGTATAAGAACTGGATATCTGTTAGGCAAGCTTGGTACTGAAGAACAATTACTGGACACAAGAGATGAGGAAGCTGGATTCAATCCTAGCTTTGCCAGTAATCAGTCACCTGGATCTAAGCAAGTCTTTTAGCTCCCCAGAGTCCAATTTCCTCACCTGTGAAATGAGGAAATTGAATGAGATCATGTCAGGGTTCTTTCCAGCTCCAACATTTTGAGGTTCTCTGAGGAATAATAAACTTGGGCCCACAGAAGAGCTGCTGCCATGTAACCACATTGACCAGAGCCCCCATCTTGGGCCTCTTCTCTGCATTGGGTCAAGTTACTGTGGGGTAAAAACCAGCCGCACAGTCATGGCATCCCATGTCAAGGCTGGAGTAGGTGCTCAGAGCACACCGATGCACACTCCCAGCCCAGGCAGATGCGGGATGCCTGAGCCTTATTGCTACCACGGAAAGTAAATTCCTAGCTACAAAACTAGCACTTTGACATTCTTGTAAGATTTCACGTTTCAATTCCTTTTAAAATTCACTACCTACCCTAGTCTCTATCAGAGAACAGATTTAAAATGCAGAGAAATGATTAGATGAACCAATAAGAAAGACTGCTGGAAGGTGAGCGATTATAATGGTTATCATGGCGGGCAATCTGTGGACTCTCTCTGGGTAAATTCTAAATGTAGAGTTTTTCCTTAAAGTGGAGAGAGTGACTTGGTAATTCTTTCCAGGTCCATTTAGATTTTAAATTCTCTCTTTGGATAATTATTTATGAGAAAAGAAGAAGCCCTCTAACTTCTGGATAAGACCCAAATGAAGCTATAGAGAACATATATCTGGTTAAAGCCTCTCACATGTAGCCCAACAGCTTGGATTTTGTCCTGTAAGGATCAGGTCATGCCCTTCAGTTTGCTGTACATAGAAAGAAATTATAATCACACTGCTAGCGAACTTTTGCTGTCACATGGAAGGAGACAAAGGGTGTGATCACAACTCCAGCTGAAAAATACAACCTTCCAACTCCCAAAGACTCATCAATAAAGCAAAAAAAGAGCTCAGGGTGAAGGTGCAGCACATTTTGTTGAGAACTGGCTCCCGGCTTTGTTTAGGTACACCATTCTCACAGAAAGAGAAGACTAATCTTAAGAGAACACACAGCAGTTCTCTGGAGAAGGGCAAAGCTTTGTTGTGGAGAACACTCACTGAGTTATAGTAAACCACACCATGGGAGGCTGACTGCCGGCGCTGAGTTCCACAGCCATTCAGAGGAGACTCCAAAATGAAGTGTGTGCTGTTCACCTTGGCCTTGCAGGAGGGATCCAACAGGGTGAGCTCCATCCCTGAGTGGCTGTTAGTCTGAAAAACAACCATCAGAGATATTCTGGAGGGCTTACAGGCAGTCCTTTTGAGCACAGCACACACACATGGCCTGATCTTCCATGTGAAGGAGGCCAGTATCCTGCCCCCTGCCCCACTTACCTCTTCCCGGCTCACCACCTGTGAACAGCCCAGGAATTGTTTGTTGGCCTTGGAAATTCAATAGCAAAATACTGGCATACAAATCTCTGGAATCCCCCACCCCTCCACTGAGAACAACAGGAACCAGGTGAGACTTACAGCCAAGCAGAAGTGGGACCATCCAACTAAAACCACACCAACTCTCCAAAGTCTCCAAAATTAAAAGAGAACGTGTGAACACAGAATGGGGCAAGATGTTCGGAAAGGAAGTGGCCCCTCTTCTCTCTTTTAACAGACTGCACTGACCTGAAAAGAATCTTTTTCTACGGCCACAATCATCTTTTCATTGTCACATTTGACTGATGGGACAATATCCATGCTCCCTTGTGCCTCTTCCGGTTCTCTGGGACCAGGAAACAGTTGTATGCTGGGGATGACAGAATCCTTTGGCCTAGGGATCCTATCTTCTCCTCCTTCCTTCCATCCTCTCCTGGGGATATCAGGGAAAGGAAAGGGGAAACCTCCAGTTTGGCTGTCCCCTCCCTGGAAGGGTGGGTTCTCTGGGCCAGGCAGGATGACTGGGTCCAGCAGGATCTTCAGGCCAGGAGGGATGGGATGGACTTCCTCATCTCTCATTTCCTCTGTGGCAACAGAAGAAGGCAAATCATCATCAGGGTGTGAGGCCAGGCCACAGTCATCATGATTAGAGGCAAAGCAGGAGGGGCTAGCACAGAACAGGCAGCATAAAATGATATTTAACAAGCAATGTTCCAAAACAACTGGGGAGGCTAAATTCCAGTCTTGGTGTTCCACTAACTGGGTGGCTCTTGACTTTCCCCATGCCTCAGTTTCCCAATTTTTAAAC
Organism: Octodon degus; assembly: GCF_000260255.1. Lineage (NCBI taxonomy): Eukaryota > Metazoa > Chordata > Mammalia > Rodentia > Octodontidae > Octodon > Octodon degus. The sequence goes on along the minus strand of NW_004524650.1, from coordinate 9,444,975 downwards.
TTAAGGAGTTGAATTATATCAGTATCATAACAATGGATGTACATTAAAATCAATTTTAAAGCTTAAGAAAAATGTCTATGCCCAGATTATTTTCCAAGCCAATTAAAACTTAGACTCTGTGGTGGGACACAATCACCCACATATCCTCAGCTCCCCACCTGACTACAGTGTACAGCCAAGATTGGGAAAGTGTTTGGATAGATATTTCTTTTCTTCATGTATTTCTTACAGGGTCTCACTATGTAGCTTGGACTCCTACTGAGCCTCCTGTTTTCAAGCCTTCCCAACTCTCAGATTACAGGCATGGTGCCACCACACCCGGTTTCGTGGCTGGCTCAGCATACCCAGAGGCGGGGCTGGCACAGCCTGTGCTACCTGGAATTGAACCTGGTCCCTGTGCTTGCCTATTCAGGCACTTAGGTGAACTATCTTGCCATCCTTGATAATTCTACAATATATAAATAAAAAAGCTAAGCATCTGTGACTCAAGTTAGGTGGGGCAATATTATTCCATTCAAAAGTCAATTTGAACACTTTCTCTAAATTTAGAGATTTTTAAAAAACATTTTCCAAAAGATTTCCTGAAATAATAGTAGCATTTTATTTATTTCTAACAGTTTTTGGTGTTAGTGATTTTATTGTTGACACAGAGTCTCGCTGAGTAGCTTGGACTCATGGTGATCCTCCTGCCTCAGCCTCCCCAGGGCCTCAAGCATGCTAGGCAAATGTTGTGCCATCATCTATACTCTCTGCCTCAATTTTGGTATTTTAACATTATTTTGCTACCTCAAGTGCTAAATTCTAAAAGGCACAGGGTTTCCTTATTGTTTCAGCGAGAAAGAGAATTTCCATACAAAATACATTCAGTATTCTATCAACAATTTAAAGAAAAATTACTTTCCCAGTATTCTTTACTTTCTATTTACTATCTAAGGCCAGCTGGTGCATATGTAAAGTCAAATCCATGTCAGTGGAGGTTGGACATGAAGATGCCTGGTGAACTTTAACTCTCCTTCAATATACTCCTTTTGAAAAGGGTGCTTCAGCTGTGCAAGTCCCAGAGAAGTCACAGCTTTGAAGGGTCTTTGACTTGTACATTAACAAAACTTTTACAACAACCCTGTAAGGTAGGTGCTATTATTTTCCCCCACATACCAGAGAGAAAGCTGAGGCTCAAAGGTTATATGACTTCTCTCCAAATAATGAATAAATGGTGGCACTGGGACTTGAACCTCAATTTGTAACCTTCATTCTACTGGCACTGCACTCAGTGGGACAGGGGATAAGGAACAAGTCTGGGGATCTAAAAACTGGGGCTCAAGTTATATTAGTTATATAATGAAAAGCCTAGAGAACTTGAGGCTTTGCTTTCCGCTGCAGCAAATGGGAGTGACAACTCTGTCCTTCTGCCTTGATAGCAAAGCCCAGGTCTTGGCCCTCCTGACCATTTTCCTGAAAGATTCAGCCTCTCTCAACTCCTTTCCTGCGTCCCTAACCCAACTGTATCTTCAGCCATGTGTGGTCATTAAGTACCTCTGGCAGAAGAACCTAGGCTAATGCATTCCTAATATAATCATTATAAATATGACTTACAACAAAATTTTCTGCCACATAGTCAACTCTGTTATGAAATCTGTATTATGATCTTGCTAAAATAGTCTGCCACAATTCTAATTATATGTCTTGTGGTAGAAAGCAGTCAAAGAAATCACTAAAATATGCAACAGCAAAACACCATTCAAGCTGAACCGAGAGTTCCTCACAGGATAATTTCATTTGGAGGGTATTTTTCACACAACATCCTCTCAAACAGTCATACTTACCATTGTTTTCAACTCTCAGATGAAATCTGTTAGCAACAGGAGCCACTGTGTATGATGTCACCGGACCATAGCCGTTGTCCAAAGCCCATTTCACCAGATTCTCTTGGGTAGAAGGAATGTCATTTCTTATTGATGTGGTCATTGTCATGGATCTTTCACTCTCTTTCCCAAAGCCAATACTGTTGGGAGCCTAAATAAACAAATAAGAAAGCAAACAAAGTCTTAGCAAAATTTTACTCATGACTCCCAACATCAAAAAGTTGTTTTTTTGTTTTGTTTTGTTTTGTTTTTGGCGGAACCGGGGATTGAACTCAGACCCTTGCACTTGCCAGAGAAGCGCTTATTCCACTGAGCCATCTCCCCGGCCCCCATCAAAAAGTATTTTCAATAATAATCATTAATAAATTCCAGATTGTATATGAGGAATTATTTATTCTTTTGATCCCTATTTTCCTTGGGCTAAGAACGCCAAGGTGAAAAACTTCTGATAGCAGGTGAAGAGACCTCTACTCATGCTGTGTGACCACAGCATTTGGATTGCTTGTACTTGGGCCAGGGAGATAGCTCAGTAGAGTAAGCACTTGCCTGGCAAGTGCAACGTCCTGAGTTCAATCCCCAGTACCACAAACAAAACAAAAGATTGCTTGTACTGATAAGAGTAATCCAATGAAAGCTACACACATTGCTAAATATACCTAGTCTATCCCTACAGAAATAATTTCATGGTTCCATTATTTACATGCAAATATATATATATATATACATATATATATATGTATATATATATATATACTTCCTTATTTTTATTTAAAGTCATATATAAAGTATAAAGGTGTAAATCCTATATGATCCCCAAAGAAAATGTCTGTGCTTCTACTTTTTTCTTCCTCCCGTGGTACCAGGGATTGAACTCAGGTCCTTGAGCTAGCCAGGCTTATTCTACTGAGCTATCTCCCCAGCCCCATCTACTTTTGAACCTATATTTAAATGAAAAATGGTACAATCTAGTGACTTCACTGTGGAGACTATCCCATTTTTATTATATTCTATGTGGTTAAACAACAAATGTCTATATTGTGTTTATTTGCCAATTCTATTAGTAGAATATGTCTATTTTATGTTCTAAAATGTTAATTAAAATTATCACCCCTCTAGGTACCAATATTTTATTCAGTAAAATATGGAGATAATAACATGGAGTGTCACTGTGTAATCAGTTACAAAAATAAAACGAGATGTGTCAGTGGACTCTTAGTGGCCAGGACCTAGAAGCGAGGTGGAGTCACTGCTGACTCCTGTAGGGCTGACTTCGTGAGAGGGAAAGGCACCTGCATGCTTCAGAGGGTTCCCCAGAGCCCAGTGGGAAGACGCAACTTCAACAACGGCTCCAGCAGGGCTGGAAACCCCTTCCAGTGCGCAGATTATACTATTTTCATGCTGAATAAAAGCCACTTTAATTTCCATGCCCAGAGATTTTCTCCTGCATCTATGCAGCATTTTCCCTAAATTCCTCATTTGTTTCTCATTCAGTTTGCCTCTAACATGACTAAATATTAATCCTTTCCCACTGTAAAACCATACAAGACTCATAGGCTCCACATTCTCCTGGCCTTTCGTTGTGGGAGATTGGCTGAGGACACACAAACTCCAGTTCAAAGTGTAAAGGATCTCACCCGGCCTGCTTTTCTATTACCGAAGCGCTTATCTGAGGGAACTGAGGGAAGACGGCCAGACTGACCAGTCACAAGCACCGCACACTAAAGAGGCAGATGGAGCCTTAACTGAGTTCTGCAGCCATCTGTAAACTCAGCTCCACGGGTTCAGAAGAGTTTAGCTCTGACTCAAAGAACCTCCTCAGAGGAATAAAAGGAAAGGAAGAGGAGGAAGAGGGAGGAAGGGAAAAGAAAAAAAAGGAAAGAAAGAAAAGTAAGGTGAAGGAGGATCCAATTTGTTGCTAGAACATTTGACTCATTTGGTCACCAGCAGTTTCTTAAGCACAGTTTCTTCCAGCTTTTCAAAGCAGCAGATCGTTTTGATTGGCTGGAATCACAACCTTGGACTAAACAATGCTGCTTGGCCTCATCTGCCCTGGTCTTGCATTTTGAACAGCTGAGAAAATATGGTATTTCCAGAATATTATCAACATAACTACCATCTGTCCTCTTATACTAATATGGAATAATCTGTCCACACCTTTCCATATTACATTCTATAGGAGCTGTCAGTACCTGCTTAAGGATAAGAACTTCTTAAAAGATTAGATCTCTATCCACACCTTTGTGAGCAGCAGGGCTTGGGGTAATGGTGGGTAAGCTGGTTCTCAGCACTGAGCAAATTCTTCTCTCTTTATCTCCTGGAGTTCTTAGGCTTTTTCCAACCACAGCGGAGGTTAGGGAGAGTTCAAACAGGTCTCCAAATTTCACCACCATCTTCCCCAGCCACATCTTTAACAAAGATGATGAGCTAGGTTAAAAAGTCTAAGTGCCTCAACCTTTGTCTCCCATAGTCACATCAGCAATGACTTGAGGGAGGGATGTGAGGGGAGGGTGGGCTGGAGGGCAGTGCCCACATGTGTTGATTTTAAAATTTTTTAAAGAATAAGCTGTCCACCACCAATTTGTAAATCCTAAGGCCATATAACAGAGTGCAAGAAGATTTGAGTTTACTTGACCTCTTCTTTTTTGTTCTGGCTTTTTTTTTCCCCCTTGGCTGTAGAAATGGCTAAGCACGGCCATAGGGCACTTGAGGAAAGAGCCAGAGCTGGGCACAGAGCGTGGACACATCTGGGTGCCATTCTTTCCCAGCACCAGCTTCTGATCTCTTTGGAGCACTCTGCTATCCGAAGTGTGCACTCTCCCCACACAGGCACACGGCACCCACGCTTCATGTGCGCTTATTTAAAGTTACCCCATCATGGGCTGCCAAATAGCTCAGCAGAAAAAAGCTCCTGCTTAGGCAGGTTCAGCAACCAGGTTTCGATCCCCAGTGTGCCATGCTGGCCCTGCCCCTGGGGCACGCTGAGAAGGCGATTGAGACTGGGCGTGCTGGCATGCGCCTATAATCCCAGTGCTTGGGAGGCTGAAAACAGGAGGGTCACTAGGAATCCACTCTGTGTAGTGAGATCCTATAGACCCTGTACTAAAAACATTAAAAAATAATAATAAATAAAATGTTACCCCATCATGCTGCTTATGGTTACTTCAGTAGACACTGTTCTTTGTTTTCACCTTGTTTATAGAAATACCCTAATTGTTTGTATAGATACACTCTTAAAGCTCTTATGGAATGAAGATGAGTCTCCTATTTTAATCCTCCTCTAAAATAAGGAGAGAGGTGTTGTTATTCCTGGGTTGGAGAAGGAGAACCACAGACTCACAGAGAACTCAAGATGTGCAGGCATTGTGTCCAGTGCTTTGGACAAAATATCCTGTAGGCCTTAACCAATACTTATTGAGTGAATGAATGAATGAATGAATGAACCCAGTTAAACCAGTGAAGTGAGAACTAGCAGCACACCCATTTCACAGGCGAGTGTTCAATCAGATTGCCCAATATCTGCTGATGTGACGACAATGAGAAACGAGCCTAGAACCTAGCACTGTCTGATCCAGAGCCAGGGTTCTTCCATTTCATCATGCTATCTATACTTAAAATACTGGAAACAAGGTCTCTATAAAACATTTTTCCCTTTCAAAGCAGTAACTTAAACTTTGTTTTATTATTAAGTACCTTTCTTTCTCCTACAGCCTAGTCAGAATTCACATCTGAGACATGGAGTTAGGAAATCACCCAGCATGAAACTGATTGGGAGAAAAAAAAAAAAAAAAAACCACCATGAAACATTACCTAATTGTTTAGTAATGTTGTCATGCACTGTCCAAAACTGGCCTGGAACAGGAGTACAGCCAAGGAGAAGAATATGAACAGATCTTTCTTGGGATGAACAACCTCATCGCTAGCCTTTCTGATTCAGATGAGAGATGGGACATTCCCAGTGAACTCCAGGCTGCCACAGGCCAAGCACACACGCTCAGGGAGAGAATGAGCCACTGAAGGGTCAGGGCTGAAAGCATATTTATACAAGAACTCTGGCTGGGAATTAAAATGTCCCGTATGGTTTTTTGCCTTTCAAAGCATGATTCCCTTTCCTGTTTTTGTTATTCTGAAATTAAAAACATTTGCTTGGTGTGCCAGGCAGCAAAATCAGGAGACACCCCAGGTCACCAACACCCCTCATGCCATGCCAGGGAAGGCAATCAAAGTATCTGTGACTTCAGAAAAGTCATGGCTGGGCTTTGCGCTTGACACCAAATTAATGTATCACCGTTACACATAATGAGTTATTGGGACCCTCTCGAAGTTTAAGAAAAAAAAAAGGCAGAAACCACAGGAACCAGAAAAGATTACTTTAAAATTAAGATGTGCATGCTCCTGGCTTTGCTGTTGCCTCCTGCAAGTACCTTTACATGATGTTGCCTAGGAAACTGCTGGCTTTGCTCATACCACATCACATGGAAGATGCATGCATGAATGAATAATACCAAAACCAAGATAGCCTGCTCCTAACACACTGAAAGCATAAAATCCACTGCAACTGACTGAATACAGGTGAAACAGAAGTTGGTGAAATGTTTCCAAAAAAAATAATGCATAAAACTTTGAGCGTATAGAGGCCGGGGAGATGGCTCAGTGGAATAAGCATTTCCTTGGCAAGCGCAAGGGCCTGAGTTCAATCCCTGGTTCCAACAAACAAAAAAACAAACAAACAAACAAAAAAAAAAAAAAAAACAAACTTTGAGCCTACAAAAGAGACGCTAAAGGAGTTTTTAAAAATGAGAGGACTTTTCTTTAACTTTCCATAGTATTCACTCCAACAGTATGCCAAATAGCCATTTCCTAAACATATCTGAGGTAAGCTTTATTTTACCAGACTTCAATGTTCAACTTTTCAGAGAGCGAGCTGCTGTTTCCTATCATGCCAACCAGTGAAGGGCATGACTTGCATGAAATAAGATGTTTAAAGAACATGCTGGCACATACTCAAAGTTCCCTGATTCTTCTGAGTGTTCCAGCCCTGTGAGTTTAAAGCAAGCAAAAACTCATGCTGATACCATGTATGTAACTGAAAAAGAAAAGTCTTATGATGTCGGCAGGGGTCAGTCTAATTTTCTGTATCTTCCCTAAGTACACAACCCCAAATAAAATCTGATATTCATGACATAAGCGCCTTATAGGACACTGAACCATAAAAGGCTGAGCAGTGTTAATTATCCTGCACCCACTATGTCTACACAGTGCACTTCAGGACTTTCACAAATGGGGCAACTAGGATTCAGAAAGCCTAAAGGACTTGCCCAAGGTCACAATTTGTAAACACAAGAGTTAAGACTCAATCAAACCCAGGCCTGTCTTAGCCTTAGAGACCATATTTTAATCAACACACTGACTACCCTTGTCAGGAGAAGTACTTTTATAAAAGTAAACCTGAGAGAGTTCAGAGAGTCCAAAGAGCTAGAACCTTTATAAAAATAACACACATAAGCACAGTATACTGTCATTCATCAAGACAAAAAAAAAAAAAAAAATTCAATCAACTTACAATCACTTTCAGGTTTCCCTTAACATCAAAAGATTTGATCACCCAGTTGACAGACTTTTTACACTTCAAGATCAGGATGAGATTTTTGACCACTGCAGGATCTTCTGGAGAAGGTCTTATGTCAATTATTATATCCACCTGGAAGGCACTGAGAATGGAAAACAAAGACAAAGTTAGGCCCTAAATGCCAGAACCTTGCAGCTATCTCCCCTCTCCAAGTCTTCATGTTTCTAGTGTCTGGCCAGTTTATTAAAATGCTGGAGTCCATCCCAGGCAGATGACATGTGCAAAACAGATTGTTACTGCACACATAACAAAATGGTTTTACATAACAATAGAAATCCATGCCTGTTGACAATTAGCCACTCAAGTTTTTCTCTTCTTTGGGAAGGGAAAGGTGGTTATTTAATGCAGCCATTCCTTGAAATGGACTTGAACAAGCCAGGGTAGTTTACTTTTGAAGCACAACTGTTGCTTTTCCAACCTGTGACACCCTCATTGTGTAAGTCCAACTTGCTATGAGCTCACAGTCCTTCAGAACAAGAAGCAAGTGGCAGGTTGGTGAGGAGGGCAGCTGGTGACAGGGAGGAGGCAGGCAGGGTGGTAAAATAATGAGGAAACCTCAGGCTAAAGTGAGAGGCAAAGGCTGGAGGTACTCAGGCTGAAGAATCTGACCTACATAAGGTTTGCTTAAGCCATTAACAATTGTAAAGAATCCTAGCTGCAGTTACTTCCTCAAACTTATGGACATACAGTTATTAAAATAAAGAAAGCAGATGGTCAACCAAGTGATTGCTAGAAAATTGGTGAGTACAACCCAATTTCTAAGAATTTAGTATAAAATAATTTTTTATTAAACAATAACATTTCTGTCACTTTGAATTTAAGGAAAGAGTCTTTATGTCTTTCTTGGGTTTACATACTTGCGAAGCACAAAGTGAATGGTAGCCCCAAAGAGGCCTTAGGCCTAATATCAATGTGCACTGGCTAGCTTGTTTTTATTCCCGTCCCATCTCAATTTTCCTCTAATTCCTCATGTGGGACTGCATGGAATCTTACCAAAACTGATGTGCAGTTTTTTTTCACTTTTGAAATCAAAATAATTATAAATTTAATCTTAAAATTCATCCACATTATAAATTTAAATTTCTAAACCACTAGTCCAAAAGAACTTTTTCTTTTTCCTTTTTCTCTTCTTTTAAAAACCTTCTAATTATTTCCAATAGGCAGGGTCATGTTTCCAATCCAAGGGTAGAAAGCTGACTGATGCAGAGAAAAGGTAAGACACAGGCTAGTTGTGTCCATCCAACGGCTCCTTGGCCATCAATCAGGAACAGCCTCTCTCACCAACACAGGCACACACCCCACTCCCCCAACACGCACGCACACACAGTCTCTCGCACACAGAACTTTAAAGCAAAAAAATCTGTGTGCGTAAGCACTCTGAAGACTATGAACAGAACTTCATTCAAACCAGAATGTTACTAAACTGAAAATTATGTTAATACGGCACATTTTGTAATTGTCTCAAGATGGATAAACGTCAGTCAAGAGGGGATTATGATCCAGCAGAGTCACTGTTTCCTACAACACCCAGAAATTTAGAGCAGGCTTCAGGAACTCCCTAGACTACAGGGCATCTAAAGACAGATGTAGAAAGCAAACTATCATACTGTGTTTTACTTCCTCTTCACAGTTCTGGGAGCCACTGGGGTCCTTCCCTTCCGCAGAGGCAGGGGTTGCACCTCTCCCTACCTATGAATCAGGAAAGAGCTTTACTTTCATCTCCTCTCAGTTCAGAAGAAACACACACATCCTTGCTCACCTGTAAGGGTTAGAGCTGGGAGTGATTAACTCGATGATGTGTACTTCCTTATCCCCAGGCTGGCTGGACATCATACACCCTTCGGCGGCTTTGGGCTGAAGGTACTCGGCGAGGTAATTGAGGGACAGAAAATTCTTCCCTATGTTGCATGTGGGAGGAAACACTTGATCTGAAAGTAAGGAAGCACAGGGTACCCTGTCAAACACTGAGCTGCACAGAACAAGGCTCAAAGGGAAGAGGGGATGGGGAAACTGCGTGAGTGCTTGACAGGACTCACAAGCCTGTGACCTCAACTACTGCTCTGAAATACTTCCCAAAGGTTACCAGTGACTTCCCGCTGACCAATTCTAATGGCTTTTTTGGGTCTACATCTTTTATGTTCTTGTTCTCCATGATAGTTCTCACATCATCCACCTTAATCTGTGTTTGAGTTTTAGTGGAGTGGCCCACAATGTTTGGTACTTGTCAGAATCTGCTTGTTAGGACTCAGTCTATATCATCTGATTCAGAGCGTGAAGGTGGGGGATGGGCAGTCACAAAAAGTTTCATAGTTTAGCCCAGTATAAATCAAGACTATGAACTTCAGCTCCTTTTTCAGACCCCTGTCTCCTACATTCCCAAAATGATCTCAGTCATTCCTCATGGCTCTTTCCCACTTATACCTAGAGCAGAACTCCTTTCTTGAGTTCCAGACTTGCCAGATGTCTACCAAGCCATCTCTTACCTAAAATCCCAACAGGTATCACATGGCTAGCATACTCAGCACTGAATCCATTACCTATCCTACCCCAAAATATGCTTCTTTCCAGGTATTTGCAAATTAAGTTCACTGGGAAACCAGTTATCTAATTAATTTTGTAGTCCCCATACATAACATTAATCATTCCCTTAAACATATTCCTCATAGCACTTTGTATTTTTAAGATTAAATGTAAATGTTTGGGACACACAAAGAGGGAAGACTTCTACTCCTTCTCACAATTTTGACCCAGACAAGTGCTATTTACATGGCTCTACATTTTTCAAGGTGGTTTTACAAACATTGTGCTGAGGGCTGCTTAGCACCTCTTGTAGGGAAAGTAATGAAGGTACCCAGAGTCTGAAGACTTTCCCCAACAGCACATGCTATTTACCCAGCACTATGGTTGATGGGATTTCCATCCAGTGGATTAAATGTTTAAACAGAACCTGAAGAAACTGCTGGCAGTATGACAGCTGGGACCAATGCCAAGGAAGTTCTAGGTGTTGCAAGTTTTCAGAAGAGGTCATTAGAGACCTGGTACTTTTATAAAATATATTTCTGCCTATTCCATTTTAAGAATAGATTCCAGAGACTTTCAGGTTTTATCCCCTGAAAGTCTCACCTGATGGAAAGGAATCAACCCAGGATGTTTCAAGACTGGCTTACTACTGCCCCCACCCCACCCGTTAAACCTCCCTCACACTGAAGTCTGCAGCACACACAGCTGCAGCATAGCTCCAACCACTGCGGCATCTCAACATCATTCCGGGAACCAAGCAGACCAGAGCAGTGCACGTGGGCCCTGCCTCTAGGCTCACTGCAAAGGAGCACTGGCTCTGCACTCTGCTTTCTTTTCCACCCCTACCCCCCGAGAGAGAACAGGCGTCCCAATTGGTGGGGCTAGTGCAGGCTTCCTTCACATCTGCTGAGGGTTTTGCCAGATGTGCAGATGAGGTATGCACACCCTACAGCTGCAGCCCTGTGATGCCTCCCCCAGATCACAGGATGGAAAATGATACTGAGACAGCAGGGTTGAAATTTAATTGAGAATCAAATGTGTGCATGGGCCAGAGAATTCAAGAGACCAGGACCCTCCTGGGACTGTGGCCCGCATTTCCAGTTCACAAGCACACCTAGCTTGTCATTAGCATGTGATTCAGGTATAGGGTTCCTGAATCCACAAATGATGCAATATTTGGGGCAAATGACAAAAAGTTTACCCATGTTGGTAAGCCAGTAGAAAAAGTTAATTGTTCAAAAATTGCTGTTATTAAGGGTTCTAGTCTTGAATGCCATTGTCATCAAGTTCAAGAAGACCATCACTTTTTATTGTGTACATAGGGCTTTTTTCCCCACAAATGACTTTCCACATGCTCTGCATCAAAGCTTACATCAAGTGCCAAGTAGAAAGAAAACCACAATGGGGAATCCCCAGGGAGAAACATAACAAGCCTGGAGGTAGGGAGGAAGAGGTTTTTTTTTTTTTTGGTTTTTTTTTGTATTTGAAGAAAGACCAACAAATGACTTTGAGGCCCAGAATGAGCCACTCAGAGCAGGGATTAGCCTGGGAAGTAATACAAATGCCTCACTTATCTCTTATCTGCTGTGGATACTGCAACTCTGGAGGTAAACCATGTTGCTGAGGTTGTCCACAACCAGCAGACCAGTTGGGGTAAGAACTGACATTCTTCCACTCTACCCAGACAGCTTGGAGCAGTTGTCAAATGTGAGTAAGCGCCACAATCACCTGGGGGGCTCTTGACAACATCAACTGCTGACCACACCCCAGAGTTTCTAAAAAGGCATTTCTAACAAGTTCCCAGGCAATGCTACTGCTGCTGTTACTGCAGCAGGAGCTACACTTTGAAAATTGAAGTGTGAGCACAGGGAGGATCATGGCTGGGATGAGGAATGAGGGTAAGAGGAAGGTAGAGACATCTCAGGATCTGGGAAACTAGCTCATGAGACTGTTCAGTGGAACCTGACTGAGGGCGACAGCCAGTGACACTGCCTGTGATCCACAGACCAAACCAAAGAACCGCCAATTCCCCAATTGTACCTTTTTGCGGCTCAGCCCAGTGACTTAGACCTGGCTGGTGGTTAAAGATGAATTTCAAGGGCTCCAAAGGAATTACTAAAAAGTTAACCAGTGTTTGCTCGACTGGACATCAGGTCTCTTAAATTCACTTCCCTACCATCTAAGTTATTCAACCACCTGCTTACAAGACAGGTGACCACTCTGCATAGAAATCCATGTACTATCAAAGAAACAGAGCCCAATATTCTGAATGTTACTATAACAAATCTTATTCTGACAAATTCTAAGAGGTAATCAACATTCTTTCAGGCTACAACAATTCCATTTCAGAAATGCAGAGCATTGGCCAAAGATCATAACTTTTATTAAAAGAGAGTTTTTGTTTTTGTCTCAATGGGGCTTGACCTCTGTCATTTGCAACCTGACTACCATAATGGCCTAGCAACAAATTTAAAATCTTTTAAGCCCATCTGTCATCTACAACTCTTCATCTCATCACAGTTGAACAGCTCTCTCTATCCATTAGCCTGCTTTCATTTTCAGGTTATACTTATTTGGCTAAGACTCACACACACCATAAGACCACAAGCACTAGATTCAAGAGTCAGGAAACTTGGGTTTGAGATCTGGCTTTTCCACTTGCTAGTAATATGGATTTGAACACATTTATTTAACCCTCAACTAAGCCCTTCATTAAAAAGTGGCAACAGGCCTCCCTCCTGGGATTACTGTGGGGTTAAGCGGGATGCATGTGCAAGCCCCAATTTAACCTCATTGAGCAGCACACACTCATGTCACTGTCCACCTTTGCTGTATCTGGTTCATATGTATATTAAAATAGCCTTGATCTAAGAAAGAGCTGGGATCAAGCATTCAATGACCCTTCCGGCCCTGAGAAGAAGGTGCTAACTGCTATAGAATTTACCAGAGAGCATGGGATGCTGAAGACCTGAACATGTGCTCACAGTCACCTGACTATGACAAGAACTCATTCACAAGTTATTGTGTGGTAGCATTGGGTTCCAAATATACTCAACTAAAAATAATTATGAAAAAAAATGTTTCATGAAAAATAACAGTCATCCTAAATTGGTCACTGGCTATGTAAGCCTGTCTGCAAGGCAAGGGAACTAAAATAGGTAATATCTTAACAAGGCCATGTAGTTCATTCCTTCAATAGTATTAAAATACATCTAAACACTTTCCTTTGTTACTGTCCATATTTAAATTATGTCTCAAGCAAATACTAATACTGGCTTCAAATATGTATTCAAATACATATTCAAATAGAATGACATGCAAAAGAAAACCCAATCTGTTGACCCAGTTGCTGAACCCTTGATGTCTTCTTCAGCATGAGTATCAGCACCACAGCAGCAGCATCAACAGCATGGTCTTTCCCACATTGTCTGCTTCTCACCCTCCACTTACTTCTTCTGATATCTGTGCACAGGACCTAAATCCTACACAATATCTCCCACTCTCTGTCAACTGCACTAATTCCCATTTTTCACTCAGTCATTACCAGGTCAAACTCCCAAGAAAGAAAAAATAAAGATCAGGGCCAGCCAGATAGCTCAGCGGATTAAAGTGCTTGCTCAGGTAGACGCAGGAACCTGGGTTCCATCCCCTTCCTGCTGGGCTGGCCCCGCCCCCAGGGCATGCTCAGACAGCTAAAGACACTGGGTGTGGTGACACATATGCCTGTAATCCCAGCGCCTGGGAGGCTGAAAACAGGAGAATCACTGAGTCCGATCTGTGTAATGAGACCCTGTAAACCCTGTACTAAAAATTCAAAAATAAATAAAGAAAATAAAGAAAGGGAGGCAAGAGACACAACAAGCCCAAACCAGCTCTCTTGTCCCTGCCCAATACAATATTCTGGAACCCTGTGATTCTTTGTCCTAATCACCTGGTTCCAGAAAATTCTGTCACCAACCAGTTATTAACTGAAGCCACGTAAAATTTACCTTCCCCCACTTTAATATAAATGTTTCTTGCTATCTTGAGCTCAGTGAATGAAGTAACCGCTCCATACTCCTTTTGGGCCCAATTGAGCAGATGATCATTTCCATGGGGGAAATTCCTTTCTTCTGTTTTTGCTGTCAAGGAGAAGTTTCCTGATGAAAACTGGACCACGGAACCCTCAGACACCTAGAGGAAACAGAACACACAGTTAGCATGGCTCCAGACATCTAGTGCTGAAGCACAGAGAAAGTTCATATCAGATCATTCGTGAGTATCCATCAATATCCAGTGCATCTCTTTCTGCTGTTACACAGGTAGACCAGTTTTTTCAGAAACTGATTCAAGAAACAATCCCAAGCTTACTTCTCTCAGATAATGGCACAAGTCCCTTCAAACTCTGAAAGAACTTTGTGATAGGAGACTGAATTATGCATTGTGAGTAATCAGAATTATCACAGCTATTTTCTAATACGTCTATATTAAAGGCCAACCTTTTAAATCCTAACATCCCTCCAGTTCTGCATCTATGGGCTTAATCAACTACAGACTGAACGCATTTGGGGAAAACTTTATATCTATACTAAAAATGTATAGACTTTTATTTTCCTATCATTATTTCCTGAACAATATAATATAACTATTAACAGTATAACTATTTACGTAGCATTTACACTGAATTGGGCATTATAAGAAATCAGGAGATAATTTTGAGTTACAGGGAGGTATGTGTAGTTTGATACACAAATCCTATGCCATTTTATATAAAGGCCTTGAGCATCTATGGGTTTTGGTACTGGAGAACGGTCTTGGAACCGATCTTCCATGGGTACCAAAGGTTGTACTGTAAGTCAACTGGAAAGCCCTGGTGGGTGTTCTCACGGGCTTGGAATGGGCTTCAACATCAGGGCAAGTGATCTTCTATACTGTAGCATCTGCTGACAAAGTCGCCAAAACAGAGACCCAGCAAGAGTCCTTCCAAGTTCTGCTGAACACTGAGAGAAACAGAATGGCTCAAGGTTGCCCATCTCCCATCATGGTTTGATAGCAGTGAGGTGACTGTGTATAATAGCTTATTTTGTAAGACTCCCAAATTTTCATAGATAATGAAAAGACTGTTTAGCTGACTCTAAGAGAACCTGGGGGACAATGTACACATATGATATTAGTGCTACATGTATTTGTAGCAGTGCTGACATGGTGTATAAACAGCATGTACAAAAGAGAAAAATCATCTCATGACTGGACTATAATCAAACTTCACGGCACGTGGAAGCATTCACACCACTAATTGGTATTTATAAAATAACTGACTTTAACAATGTCAAGTTGAAAACACAAAATGTGGGCAAAAGGTTAATAGTTACACAACTATAATGGTCTTACATTAAATTTCACATTATTTATTCTTAACAAAAGCAAGTCATTTCTAGTGGGGTTATAAATAGCCAGACTGAAATAGCAAGCTGAGGGAAGAGATTTTGCTAATGGTTCTATCACTTATAGCAGCATTCCCAACCTTACCATGTGTACAAAACAGTACTTCCCTAGGTATTACGCCAAGAATGAATGCAGTACTTAATCCAATTATACATTCACATGTATTTCTTAAAATGCTGGTCAATGACTGCTTCACTGATTTGACCCCATGATAAAACTAATAGTTGAGAGGTGAAATCACCTGAAGAGCTTCTCAACATTCTCCTGCCCAGGGCACGTCCCAGACCAGTGAGAGTCTCAGGGTGAGGCTCAGGCATCAGGACTTTTTAAAGCTCCCGGCTGATTCCCAAGATCACCCCTATTTGAGAATGCTTCTTTTAATGAATATGAAGTGATCCACAATGTGAAAGGTGCTGCTGTAGCCCAGGCCCAGTGTGGGGCATCTGAGCTGCCTTTACAGCAGTGGTTCTTAACCCTTAAGCCCCTAGTGATCCATTTTTGGAACGCCCATAACAATGGCATATGATGAAATACGTCCTCTTCAAATTCTTTTCCCTAGAATTTTTCTAGGTTATATTACCTATAAAGATTTTTCTATGTTATATTACCTAGAAAGATCCTTCTAGATTATGTCACTTATGTTTCTAGATTATGAATTTCATGCAAAAGTTTTTATCTTCAGCATAAATGGATAAACAAAAGGTACTCTTGTCCTTCAGAAGACATTTGGTGAAGTCTGTCAAGAAATATTCTTAAGATTATCATAAATGGAATGAGATGCTATTAGCATCCTACAATACCCAGGACAGCCCCACACACATACACACAAGAATTTTTCAAAATGCCAACCATGCAGAGGAAGATATCTTGCTCTGTGTTTTGGCAGCTCATTCTAAGGAGGCCTTAGCAGAAAAGATGATCCTTGAATTGACCAACTATTATTACTCAAATATCCCCTTTGATTTCAAGACTGAATGTCCAAAAAGCAGTCAGGCTGGATAGAACTTTAAAAAGGAGAAGAAAGCCTTTCTGAATTGGATTAGCTTGGGCAGCTCAGAACCAGCTGTATATAAACTATCTGACAATAGTTACAATTTACTCCAAAACTACTATATCTTCAGGACTGCACAGTGCTATGAAATGCGGCAATGACAATTTCTAATGTCATGAGAAATTGCCCTGAGGCCCTGATGTCAGTTATAAGCAAGCCCAGATTGGAAGGCTTAGCTTTGATGTCACCTGCCCTTGAGAAAGCCTACAAGCCATCTTCCCACATAAAACTAACCGTGCCCACCTCTGTGTAACTCCTCTGAAGTGCAGCTGTTCACCAGCACTGAACCTCAGACAACGTTCATCTGCTCTTCTGACCTGAGCCTGGTTGCTTTTCACTGAAAAGCATCTGTACGAAACAGGGACTTTTATTAAGTCTGTCACTGAAGAGGAAAAAACCCACAATAGTGCAGAGGACTTTGTGCCCCCACCAGGACAGTGCTGGCTTCGTTGGCAAGGATCTCTGGTGCTGGTGTCCTTTTTCATGGCACAGCCATAAAATGTAAATCTGGGTTTTAAGTACATTATACAAAAAGCACATTTTTTTCCAGGAATATGTAATACTGGTATACTCTTGAGGCAAGAAAGTAGACAGTGTAAACAAGACAATAAATCAGAAACAACTCTAGAATATTCCTGGAATTAAAAACCGATACCATGATGAGGCTGACTGTTCAAGAAGGAACAACTCCTGCTCAACTCTAGCTGGCTCATCCTTTCATGAACCACTAACCCTGCAGAGTGAGTCTTCTCCTGGCCAGCACGACTAAGTTTCATACACTCAGGGATGAGGAATTTGAAAACAGAATTACCACCACTCCTCGGGCTTATTCCAATAAGAATATGAAGCTGCCAGCGGCAGGCAGTGAGGTGTCCCTGACTGCAGGTCAGTGGAAACTTCCTGCTTGGGTGAGGGGTGAGTCAGCACTCAGCTCGCCTGGTCTGCCAAGGTCTCCCCCACCTCCACTCCACAGAGTTTTAGAGGGTATTATTCAGACGTTATTTCCACTTGGTCCTCAGGACCTGTGAGGCAGACTACTATAATTTCTCAGCAGAAAGGAAGAAATCTGAGAGATGAATGGCCTATTCAAGGATGGAGAGCACCGGAACACGACCAGAACACGTGACTTCTGATTCCTGGTGGCAACAGGCATCTGTTGAACCCTTACAGACAGACCTTATGAGATGCCAAGACAGACTTCTTTCCAGTCATAAGATTCATTTTCTACTCACTAGTATGAATCATGCCTACCAGACCAAAGAATTCCTTTCACTTTCTCCCATGAGACAATTCTTCAGATATCTGAAGGTGTCATTGGGCCTATATCACGTGCTCACCCTTTAGGGTAACATTCTCAACTTTTCCACCTCTTCCCTAGATACCTTGGTGGTCTGATCTGCGGCAGCATAGTCTGCAAAGCACAGTGTTTGGACACAATGCAGGGTTCCCAGATACAGTCTAACAAATAACACTGTGATGGTTGATTTTAGGCAACAATTTGATTGACCCTTGGGTGGCTCAGATGTATTTAATCAAACATTATCCTGGGCATTGTTACTATCTGAGAAGTTTTTAGAAGAGATTAACATTGAAATCAGTAGACTGATTAAAGAGGATTGCATTCTCTAGGGGTGGGCTCATCCATTGGTTAAAAGAGTGAATGGAGTGAAAAACTCGCCCTCCCCAAGGCAGAACTCTTCTGCCCCAGGGACCTCACACCAGGATATCAGCTCCTCTTGGTTCTATCACAGCTTGCCAGCCTTCAGCTGGAACTAGATCACTGGCTAAGGTTTTCAATATAAATACAAAGTCTTTATGATTAGTCTTCAGACCTGTATTTCAAGTGTGTAGAGACCATGTAAAATCCTTGTGTTGTGATCAGTAAATAACTCAACTTCGCATGCTGCCTTCTATACATCCACCTCAATTCCTGAGAAACTGAACAAAGGCTGAGATCTATGTCTCACAGGATCTCCATGCTTTCACAAGGTCCCAGAATGTTAGCTGGCCATGAAGTGAGCCCAGAGAAGGACACTTGTGTAATGGCATCATGCTAGAATCTGCCAAGAGTCTTGCTGAAACAGACCTATCATGTCCATATCATCCCTCGATTCTCCACTCAAAGCCTCAGACTCAGTTTCCAGCTCCACAGTGTGGCACCCTTATTCAAGTCTTGCTCAGGTTAAAGTTTGTGGAATAAGCAGTAAGTATAAAGAGATTAGCCAAATACATAAAAAACACAGGGGACATCATTTCATGAGTAGAGAGGAGAACACAAAACCTGCTTTTCTCTATACTTCCCCTACTCTCAATTATTTCATGTCTAACGCAAGATTTCTGGATCCTGGTCCCAGCAATCATGTGTTGAACCCTTACAGAAAGAAGACTTCGCCAAGCATATGTCACCATATGGGACACAAACTGCTGTGACAAGATTCCATTTAACTCTGATACTGTCTCCCTAGAGATAGCATCACATCCTGAGTTCAGGCTAGCAAGACTGCTGACGTGGATATGTCATGACAATGGCCAGTCTAGCTTGTCACCTATGCTTCTGAAGGGCCATAAATCAAAGGTCCCTGTCACTCTCTTCAGGCTTATTTGCTAGCATGGGTCATAGAACTGAGAAAAACAATTTGCTTATATTTACATGTTTATTATAAAGGAAACATCTCAGGAACAGCAAAATGGAAGAGATGCAAGTGAGCACCTCCCAGGTTCACACCCAGAAGCTTTACACACACACACACACACACACACACACACACATCTAGGATTTTTATGAAGACTTCTCTCAGTGAGCAGGAGGAAGTTAGACCATTGGTTACTGGCAATTAAGTCTATCTCTTGCTCCATCACCCCAGAAGTGGGTGACATTCTGAAGTTTTCAGTCTCTAAATCACATAGTTGGCTCACCTGGCAACCAGCCCCCGCTTCAAGGGCACCCAGAAGCTCCCAGGTACCATTCATCTTAGCACAGAAAAAAAAAAAAAAAAAAAAAAAAAAGGTTTATTATTTAAGATCTGTGTACTGAGAAATGGGGAGAGCGACTAAATATATTTTTATGATGTCACAATGAGTGTAGAATTGTTTAAAAAATAAAAGGTTAAGAACATAAGTTTTATATGAGGATGAAATGGCAGCAACTTCCCAGTGCTATTTATTCTGTCTCCCATCCTCCACCGTGTTGCTGGGTCCTTGCCACACTACTACACCATTTCTGGCCCTTCTTTCTCAACCAATTGGTTACAGTAACCAACCCTGTTCCCGCTCTCCCTTTTCCACACTGTCAGCTGGGCAATCTTTCTCTAATATAAACATGGGATGACGCAGAAGAACAGCTAAGTATCCGAGTGAGGCGCCTGGCCAGAGGGGTCTCTGCCCGCCCCCTTTTCACACCACTTTCCCGGGTACCCGGCATGCACCATATGGAACCAATCACAGCTGCAGAACACACTGCACTGCTGTGCGCTCCTGGATCTTTTTACATCCCACTCCCCAGGCTGGACCACTCTGTCCTGCCTGCTCACCTGGCAGACTGCTCCTTATTTTCCCACAAGCATCTCCTTCTCTATGAAGCAATGTGGGCTCTCTGTTCTGCTCAGGATGGAGCTGCTCTCATGTCCTATACATGCCTGCAGTCCATCCCCTCTCTCAAATGAATTTCTCAGCTTTCAGCATGTCTTCCAAAAAGACACCACCTGAGGGCCAAAGAAACACCCTGTCCCTTCAGAATCTTTTGGGATGTCACAGTGCCTGGCACAAACCAGGGACCCAATAATCACTTGTCAAATGAAAACTGAAGGTTGATACTTACAGGAAAGGATATGCCAATAATTTCTCCATTCCTGTTACCCAAACTCCTCGCTTCCATCACTGCCCAGGAAATGAGCTTTCGGCCTGGCTTTCAAGCTAATGATTTGATTTTTCACCTAATAACTCTAGCTAAAAACCAACTATTAAAGTATATGCAGTAGTTTCGTGTCTCCCCCCACAGTCCACTGAACTTTCCTCCAGCTTGCTAATTAAAACCCAATCCTCTGACATTCTCTAACATGACAAATGTCTTCCTGTGGGAATGAATGGAGCCCTGAGCCCTAAAGATCCCAACTGCTAGCAAAGATCTGAAGAAGGGGCAACCACAAAGCACGTTACTGTCAAACAGACCCCGTGATAGTTGGGTGCACCTGAGCCTGTGTTTGTCAAATCTTCCCTACTTGAACCATGCACATTTGTATTTTAAATTCTGGTTATGCTACCAGACTTTTTTTTTTTTTTTTTTTTTTTTAAGAGCAGAATATTACTCTATCTGCCAGTGCTGGAAGTTTTATTACAAGAACTTACGGGTAGGCCATGAGAGCCAAGTTTATTATTTTTTCTGGATCCCATTCAATAACCTCATCCAAAAGTGATGAAAAAAAAAAAACCTAACAGAGGCAAGCAGCCCTTTTGTTTCCACACCTGTGTTTAAGGTTTAACTCCGAGTCTGAGCAGACCCACGGAAGCCTCAAGGTTGATCTCAGGAGCCTGAGGAAAGGGGACAGTTCCTCCTGATGGGTCCCCATTTTCCGGGAACTGAGCTGCTTCATGCTAGCACTTATCTCAGCCCATCAGCTGACTCAGAGGCCTGGCAGCTGCATCAGGCTCTCTGGGCCTCCCCCAAGTTGCTTGAGTCTTGGTGGGGAGAGGAGAGGCGCTCCACTGTGGCAAGTGCCACTCTGTAATGCCTTATCTAGGTCTGTTGTCACCCACCCACTTCCTTGACCCTCACCTGAAAACCAACACTCCCAAGGAACCATCCTGGTGCCGGTTCCGGCCACGTTAGATCACAGGGAGTATTAAGTCTCCTCCTCGCTTCCATCTCTCATTCTCCAAGATTACTTAGGGCTGGGGAGATGGTTCAGCAGAATAAGCACTTCCCTGGCAAGCACAAGGGCCTGAGTTCAATCCCAGGTTACACACACACACACACACACACACACACACACCCATATAGCTCAGCTGTGGTCCATTTGGAGCTTGTGTTATTGGCTGGGTGAATGCCTGCTGTTCACATTACAGACCCTTGGGGCAGCATCAATTCTAATGCACACAACCAACTTCACACGTTTCTATGACTCTGGCATTGCTAGAAAGTCGACCCTTGCACAATGAGAATCAGCCCTCTCCTCTTTCATCCGCCCAATACCCAGCTTGTACTATTCTTCACTTAATCTGACTCCTATATTTTAAAAATTTCATTTCAGGGTTGCAAGTAGAGCAAAACAAGAAAAACAAATAAAACAAGGGCAAACATAATGATATTTCAGAAACACCTGCCATGCCAAGAACTCGCTAGCTCAATTCCAGTAGGAAAAGACATATGGGAAATGAGAATAAGCATTTCTCTAGAGTCTGGGTTTTTATTTAAGTAGGATCTACAGATTGGTCCTAGCACTCATAACAGCTCCCATACAGAAAGGTATTAAGGAGATTATGTTTTAATGTATTTTGTGCATACAAAGTCCAGCAAAAATAAACTCACTGAAACCGTACTGAAATATTTACTTTCCAAATGAGGATTGAACCCTATAACTGAAAGACGAAAATCACATGTTCTCCCTGCCCAACCCTGGGAAGACTGTACATGCTTTTTCCTCCAAAACACTGGTGATAAAAAATGTGATCCAAAACATGTTTTCTATTAACATATATTATGACTTAATGTTTTTTTTAAAAAAAATATTTGCCTTAAAGAAATCATTTCTATGCTCATGAATCTATATTCATAATTTGCAAAGCTACATATTCATGAACCATATGATCATAGCATCTGCCAATCATGCATTCAGGAAACACAAATCCATGCAACCAGTTTTAAATTATTGGATTTTTTTTTTTTTTTTGCCCTGAAAAATATAATTTTCTTTGATTAAAAACATACTTGACTATGGATTTTCTCCAAAACACTCAGGATGGTCATCCTGATTTTTTTTTTTTTTTTTCCTGAAATGCGGGGAACTAAGAGATCGAGACTGCCCGGTGTTTACTGTTCGGCATGTCCACACACGTCCGCGGGGAAGCTCTGAGAGGCTGCCCACTGAGCATGGGCCTGCACAAGCCTGAGCGGGAGCCAGCACCCAAGCAATGCTCTCATCTCCCATGGAAACATGACAAGAATGACAGCGTGTGTAAGTCCACACACAAAGAGAAGCAGAAGAGCTCACTCCATCCGAAAAATGAACTCAGTCCCCACAGGTTGCCAAATTAATGAAGCATGAGCTGCATTGTAATAGTTTTCCAAAGTAGAGCCCCAGGCCACACAGGGATCCTCCTCAGCCTTAAAATATAATCTCCCTGGACTCCTAAATTTACCCTTCCACATTTTCCAATGTCAGCATGTTTAGAAGAGCTTGCCCCAAATTTCAGAGTGCATTTTCCATCTAAAGAATGTCTTCCAGGAAAAGAATAAAATAAAATAAAATATTGGCATTATTACTCTTACTTGCCACATTCCTTAATCTATTTTTGCTTTCCAAGTGTGCTTCTGGGGAAACTCTCACTAGGAAGGAGTCTTTTATTTTACTTTATTTTTTTAAGCTATAGTCACTCTATCAAGTCAGGCTCAAGAGCACCAAATCAATCTCATAAGCACTTGACTCCAAATGGGATCTTTGTACTGTTGTTCCTCGATGTTGTTCCTCCTACCAAGAGAAAAGGCCTCATTTCTCATCACAGCCTTTCAATTCTCTTCACCAGGGAGCAGTCAGCTACCAAACTGAGAAATCACTAGAGGACACAGAGGAGTCTCTCTCAGCCCCATGCCAATAGAACACTGGGAGAATATGGTCCTAAAGCCCCAACCTGACCACCTACTAAGTGTGTGTTACATACATTCTGAATCTGTATGTCTGACAAAGAAACAGGGGCTCTGAAAGTGCCAGGCTATAAAACAAGGGATGAGTGCAAATTCAAGCTGTATTCGGATTCCAGACACTATGCTCTTCCCATAGGGAGACGGGACTCTGAAAGTGCCTGGAAAGGTCACCTCCCTTTGGGGCACAAACAAACTCTCAGGTCGGCAAAGGGCTGAATACATAGGGGTGGTCTGCCCTACTGGTTCTCTTCTCTAGAGAAACCCTCAGTGATGCAATTCCTGTAAATATCTAGTACAAGCTCCAAGAGAAACAGTTGTACATATCGGAGCAAACACAGACCCAAGAACAGTTTAGGAAAAGAGCGCCTAAAGCACTGATGGTGAATCTTTTAGAGCGTTCCAGGCTACAAACAGCCCACTGCAGCAAGTGGGCCACAGGTTCGCCACCACTGGCCTAAAGGCTATTTTCTTAGGAGGCAGAAATAGAAATGAGGTCCTCAGCCCAAAACAGCTGCTGGGCACCTTCGTGGATCTTCTTAAAATTAGGCCTCTTACGAAGCCATGTCCTTATCCTCACAACCATTTTGCAGTCTACATTTAACAGTCGCTGAAGACCACGGTGATCTCCTGGCAAAGCCAAGAATGCCGAGACAAACACAACGAGCGCTGATGCCGAAATAAGTCCCAGAAGGCGATGGACAGATGCAGATACTAAGCAGGTAGCCTGGTGGAGCTCATCCAGAGTTAGTCCAACCAGGAGCCACGGGGAGTATGTTCTTGGAAAAGGGGCGAAGACATAACTAAAACCCTTAACCAAGTGGAACAGAGATATGACCTAACTCTCAGTGCTGAAACGAGTCATTTATAACATGCTGCGCTGAAGCAACACTGTTGCTCATCTGGCCTTATTTCCCCATTTGGTTCTAAGGGTTCAGACAATAAAGCATATTCTTGGGATAGTTATTAGTGTTTCCATGCTGGAGATCAGAGTTATAGATGACATCACAGGCTCCCAACTCAGGCAGTGTGACTGCCACCCACAAAGTCACCATTTACCATTCCAGACAGTATACTACTGCTGCTAACATTTATTGAGCACTTACTATGTGCCAGGCACTATTTGAAGGACTTACTTGGGCTACAGTCACCACTTACTAGCTGTGAGACCAAGCATGTGTTAACCTCTTTATCCCAGTGTCTTCATTTTAAAATGGAGGTAATAATAACAGTATCTATTTCAAAGACTTGTTATAAAGATTAAATAAAATAATATATGTGTTTGGAAGAATGCCTAGCACACAGCACATAACACTAAATGTTTGTTAAGCCAGGGAGATAGCTCAGTGGCATAAGTGCCTGTCTGGCAAGCACAAGGTCCTGAGTTCAATCCCTGATACTAAATAAATACATTTAAAAAAGTGTCATAAGTATATAGAAGAATATGTGTCCTTACAACAGGTCATGAGAGTTATCAGACAGATCTTGAGATGGACAGGCCATGATTTATTCACTGGGGCAAGACCATTGCTTTCTTGTCCAAACTGCTAAAAAAGGACAGATGAATCCTACTTTCAAAGGTTAGATCAAGGTTGGCACCAAACAGTGGCTCTGAACATCGGCTTGCAGCTTATGTCACATGGAAGGTATGGAAGATTTTCTATGATAAAGATGGAAGGCTAGGTCTCTTTCCCATCTTGCAAGATGGCAGGTGAAAAAACTGAGAAGCCAGACACTAAAGAGAAGAAACCTGAAGCCAAGAAGGCTTCTGCCAGTGGCACTAGTAAAAAGGGTAAGGTGAAGGCAAAAAAAGTCCAAGAATGGGGCAGCCCCACTGCAGCTGAAATCCTGTCCTGGTTAGAGGACTTGGTAAATACTCCCGATCTGTTATGTATTCCAGAAAGGCCTTGTACAAGAGAAAATATACAGCTGCTAAATCAAAGGTTGAGAAGAAAAAGGAGAAAGTTCTTGCTATGATCAGTTGCGGGGACAAGAATGGAGGTACTAAGGTGGTTAAGCTTCAAAAAATGCCTAGATACCATCCTACTGAAGTTGTGTCCCGAAAAGCTCTTGAGCCAGGGCAAGAAACCCTTCAGTCAGCATGTAAGGAAGCTTCGAGCTAGCATCACTCCTGACACCATCATGATCATCCTCACCGGGCATCACAGAGGCAAGAGAGTGGTCTTCCTGAAGCAGTTGGCCAGTCTTTTGCTACATGTGACTGGGCCTCTTAGCCTTAATCGTGTTCTTCTATGAAGAACATACCAGAAATTTGTCATTGCCATCTCTACAAAAATTGATATCAACAAAGTGAAAATCCCCAAACACCTCACTGATGCTTACTTGAAGAAGAAACTGTGGAAACCCAGACACCAAGAGGGTGAGATCTTCAACACCAAGAAAGAGAGATACCAGATTTCAGAGCAGCACAAGGTGGATCAGAAAGCGGTAGACTCATAGATTTTAGCAAAAATCAAAGTTGTTCCTCAGCTCCAGGGCTACCTGTGATCTGTTTTTGTTCTGACAGGTGGAATGTATCCTCATAAATTAGTGTTCTAAATTTCTTATGAGAACCTAATTAAATAACTGATACATTTTTTTTAAAAAAAGATGGAAGTCTAGAGGTCACATAGGCATGACCACTGAGGGCTTTTACTGGAGGGTATACATGGATGAGGACCTGGCTTTCAGGCACACCCCACATCCATGCATCACAGTCACTCACTGCCCCAACGGGACAAGGCAGAACCAGACTAATGGTGACTCCCTGACACAGAGGCACTAAGAGCCCACATTTGCAAAGGTATCTGGCCATCTACAGATATTGTCCCAGAGACCACGGACAAAAACAGATTCTGAGATACAAATTCTATGCAGGACATAAAAACAGAGACTAAAAGAACCCCTTTGTCCCTTATAGAAATTAGAAGTAGCTTTCAAGACAGAAAGTTAGATGATAGAAACTTGAGGCACAAAATCCAGGTTGTTTCAAATAAACATGACAACTTGTGCCCAGAAAAGAGCTGGGCTGTCTTGTAATTGTCTTCTGAAATGGGCAGTGGGGGCCACCTGGGTGAACCCTGAGCAAGGGCATCACCATCTGCAATTGATAAGAGGACTAAGGCCCAGCCAAGAGTGTTCACATCAGACTCCCAGAGCCTCCTGGGAGACAGATTTCTTCCCCTTCTACTACAAGAAAATGAAAGATTTTGCAACCTCCCTTGACAAAACACTTGCTTTTTCTACCAAACTGCTCTCTGGAGGCTGTCCTCCATGTCAGCTACAGCACTAGAGACTAACATTTGATACAACTGCCCACTGCCTGGAAAGGGCAGATGCATCAGATTACCAGATCAGCCCTAGACAACGAAGCCTTAAAGGACGCCATGGGACTCTACACAAAGAAACACCAACCTTTGCTCTTCAATGAAAGTGAGTTTATTTAACCTCAATTTGTTGAATGAAAGCAAAGCCTTCACAGAGCTGGGGCCATGCCTGCACACAGACATGACACCACACATCCAGCCAGAGCCAGGAAAAGTCTACACTTCCTTGAATCCTCCAGGACAGGATGTCTTATTCAGGAAAACATATGCCAGGGTGAACCTCACAAGTGTCCTAGGGCCACTCATTCACTGGCAATATTCACCAGCCTTAGCCCAACAAATAGCCTACATCCTAAGGAGTCATTTAAAAACCTTTCTGGACCACGTTGACCAGATGAAACTGGATTCTAATGTTCTAACTGTCACAATGTCACTTAGGAAGCACTCCCTTACCACAAAGGGTCTAGAAACTCATTCCTAGGAAATATGGTAGTTGACTGACCCAAGCTCATGAGAGGATCAAGCCCCATATAATTAAGGCTCTTAAGGACAAGCCACAAAACCAAAAGATAAGCAGCTTCCAGGATAGAAATGCATAGTACACAACCACTTGGCTATCCCACAGGACACAATGAGTCATTCCACCAGAGACGTTTAAAAGAAGAACTACCAATCTTAAAACATTTAGTTATTTAATCTGCCTCCAAGAGAGAATTTATTTGGGGAAAGACCTCACTGGAAACCCTAAAATGGTGCATCTAGGCCTCTCTGAGTACAGAGCGACACTTCTGGATGAATATAAAGCTGCCTCTGGGCTCAGCACCCTGACCCGTCTGCCACTTGCTGTGCCCCAGAACCAATCCTCAGTGCATCTGCAAGAGAGTTTTCAGTTTCTCCAATTTCCAGGGTCCAACAGTAGCTCTTATCACACTAAACTGTAGGCCCTAACTTCCTAGCCAGTTTTCCCACATAATGGAAAGTTCTCCACGGGCAGGCAGCTCACCCCATTTCTCCCTGTTATCCACCATAACTAACTCAGTTCCTAGAATTATGCAGGCCCCCTAACCCTGGATGTCACATGAATGAACAAGTAGATGCATAAATCATCATACCAGGTATGCTAATCTTGTGGGGTTCTAAACATGGAGGTGGGTACGCGGAGGGCTGCCAAAGAAGGGAAAGGAAGAAATTAGAAGAGAAACAAAGTATTTCCAGATTTTTAAATACAACACAATAGAAAACAGAAGTTTTTTAAGTTCTCTCCTCCACAAGAAAGGTTGAATGTTTGAGTTATTCTTAGGGCATGTGGGGATGGGGCAACCCTCGGTTACACACTGTCTGGCACGGGGAAAGGTAACGGCTGGACATGCGCCGTGAGACAGCTGTGTGCATCCTGCTGAGCACAGCGCTGCGTTCACATCTGGGGCTGTTTAACAACTGATTGGAAATTTAGCCTTCTGATTTCCAGTTAAATACTAGGCACAGGAAAACAAATAGCACTTGTTTTTCACTGAACCTTGTCAGTCATCCAAGCTACAATGCAGACCAGAGAACTGCCTGTGGTTTGGTGGCAGAGGCCCAAATATTTGGATTTTTTTTTTTTTTTCTTTTGCCTTCAGTATAAGAAAGAGGAATAAACTAGATTTTGGCAAGCACAGCTTCTTTACCCACCCTGCCCCCATTCTTGGAAGTGCAAAACTGAATTTTAAATACAAAGCATGCTCTGGGTATTAATTTACATTTTTCATTAGGATTAAGTTTTGATTTGTTTTTAAGCCAAAGCCAATAGCATCAAGTTTGGTTTCTCTCATTTATTTCAACTGCCCTGCCTTGATATTTACTTGGATTTGCTGAAGAGGCAATGTTCATATTGCCATTTTCTGTTTCCAATTAAATTGGGATATCATATCTAGCAGTTGTATTATCAAAGAATCAGAGAGTTTAAAGGTTAGGAGGAACTTTAGAGATCACAACTCCCTCATTTTCGAGATACAAACTTAGGCTTGAGTAGGTTAGTCATGGATGGTGACTAGTGGGAGATCCACGTGACAAGTACTCAAGCCTCCTGAAACTCAGCCCAGGGTTAATTGGACACAAAAACCCCTCTCTGCTGCCAGATAAAACATAGGACAACAGCTAAATTTGAATTTCAGATAAATAATGAATAGCTTTTTAGTACGTCATAAATATTGCAAGAAAATCATTTGGTATTTATCTGAAATTCAACTTTAACTGGTTATCTGTATTTTTATTTGCCAGCCCTGGTAACCACACCTCAGCCATCCATATCTACCCCTTCCACCCTCCACCCTCCACTTAGCATTCAGAATGAGGTTGGAAAACCTCCTTATTTCTTGAGATTCTCCAAATCTCAGATATCCCTTTTTTCTTATGAGTATGTAAAACACCTGACTGACACAAACAGGCTGGCAAAATTTCTAGACTAGGCATTGTACGCTATTAGAAGCTAAGCATTAGGGTCTCATCTTGAAAATTTCTGTTTGTCCCACCCAGTAAGTCTGTAGATCTTGTGGAAAGAGCCCTCAGGTTGGAATGCAAACAGAGCAAGCATTTTTAAAAAAAAAAAAAAAACCAGCGAGGTGCATGGAAGAAAGAAGAAAACTACATCTTAAGATTTAGTTTAGGGCTAAAGGGGTAGCTCAGTGGTAGAGCACATGCTCAGCATTCACAAGGCCCTGGCTTCAAGTCCCAGCACCGAAATCTCCACTGTCACTGTTATCTAAATCACTGGGGCTGGCCAGATAGCTCAGCGGACTATAGCACCTAGTTAGGTAAGCGCAGGGACTGGGATTCCACCCCTCCTGTGCCTTGCCGGCCACACCCCTAAGGTGTGCTGAGACAACGAATGAGACTGGGAGTGGTGGCATGTGCCTATAATTCCAGTGCTTGGGAGGCTGAAAACAGAAGGATCACTACAAGTCCAATCTGTGTAGGGAGGCCCTATAGACCCTGTACTAAATACATTTAAAAAAAAAAAAAGCAGCTAGATCGCTGGTCTTGTACCCTGACTCTGTGTGTGTGTGTGTGTGTGTGTGTGTGTGTGTGTGTGTGCTGAGAAGGGTGTTGAACCTAGAACCTCCACTGCACTAGACAAGTACTCGCTATTACTGAGCTGTACTCCCAGGCTCTGTACAATTTTAAAGAGTACTGTAGCATGGGCTTTTTTAAAAACAGCTCTCTAAGATATAATTCACTTACTGTAGTATCACCATTTTTAATTGCGCAATTCAGTATTTTTAGCATATTCTCAGATTGTGGCATACTTGCCACTATGTAATCCTGATCATTGCTATCAAGCTCAAAAAGAAACCTCATATTATTAGTGGTAGCCATTCCCATCTTCCCTTTCCACGGGCCTCGAGAAACGGCCCATGAAATTTTTATCCCTATAGAACTGTCTGTTGTGGTGATTTCATATGAAGAGAATTGTTCAGTACAGCCTAATTGGTATAATGCTTCCTTCATTTAGCATGTTTTCAGGTTTCATTCGTGTGGTGTCACGTACCAGAACTTCATTCCTTTTTAATGGCCAAATAAGGTTCCACTGTGCGGACACAGCATTATTTTTCCTATTGATCAGTTGATAGATACTTGGGCTGTTTCCAGTTTCAGACATTGGACTACTGTGGACAAGTTTTTACAGCCATGCATTTTGTGTGAGTCTTTCCCAAACAATTCTTTTACATTCCACCAGCAATGGCAATTGCTATAATTTTTGACAATGTTTGTTAATATCTGTCATTTTTATTATAGCCCCCTAGTAAGTATAAAGTGGGCACTGTGGTTTGGATTAGTGCTTCCCTACTAAGATCTTTCCATGTGCTTTGGGCTATTTGTGTCCTTTCTTTGAAGAAATGTCTATAAACTACAGCATTTTTTTTCTTTATTTAGGACAGGGTCTTCAGCGTCTCACTATGTAGACTGGACTCATAGTGATTCTCCTGTTTTCAGCCTCCCAAAGTGCTAGGATTGCAGGCCCACGCCACCACACCCAGTCTCAATTTTGTCTCAGTGCATCCCATGGGCAGGGCCGGAACGCCACACTGGGAATCGAATCCTGGCCTCTGTGCTCTGCCTAAGCAGGCGCTTTAGTCTGCTGAGCTATCAGGCCAGCCCTATACCATGTTTTTAAAAAGGCAATTTAATATTGTGGCTCCTCTCCATACTCTTTAATAAAAATAAACCTTTCAGGCTGGAAGTTCAGCCATGACTTCCACAGCTGAGTCATTCTACCTTTTCTCTGGGATGGACATGATTGCACAAACAAAAACAAGCCTATCTGACCCTTCTAAGAGACTTCTGCAGTTTCAATGTAACACCTGAGCATACAGGATTTTTTTTGTTCTGATTACACTGAGGGACACCTCAAACCTACTCAATTTTCTCTGGACCATTCACACACCCCGCAAGAGTGAGAACTGTACGGCTGTGATGCCTTCCTCGGGTATGTGCATGTGTGTGACTCAACAAGCTGCACTACCTGAAGCTCATCCCAAAAGCCTCTTCAACCTGCTCCCATTTCCTACGCAACTAAAACAAGAAGACAAAGCAAATGTACTTGCAGAGAAGACTAAATCCTACCTACTCCTTGACTGACACACTCCTTTCTCTTGCCTGTGCTGAAAAATCATGAGAAGACTGAAATGATGTGATGGAAAAAGATAGATGCTTAGATTAATATTAAAGTATTGGAAGGGCCAGTGAGATAGCTCAGCAGACTAAGCACCTGCTTTGGCAAGCATAGGGACAAGGGTTCGATCCCCGGTCCTGGGGTGCTGAGCCAGCGACCAAATCTGGTGGTGCACGTCTGTAATCCCAGCAGTGGGAGGCTGAACATAGAAGGATCACTATGAGTCTGAGTTGCATAGTGAGACCCTGTACCAAGTATATAAATTAAGAAAATTAATAAATAAAGTATCGGGCTGGGGAGATAGCTCAGCAATCTATGTGCCTGCCTGGCAAGTACAAGGACCCAGGTTCAATCCCCAGCCACTGAAACTGGGTGTGGAGGCACACATCTGTACTCCCAGACAGAAAGATCACTACAAGTCCAAGCTGTGTAGCAAGACCCTATACCAAATATATATATAT
>NW_004524650.1:9375348-9412906 GCF_000260255.1 Octodon degus | reverse complement strand
TTTTAAAAATAAAGTATTATGGCTCTACCTGAAGGGCTAAGACAGTTTTGAGACAGTAATATGAGCCCTTCTGCAGCATATGAGGAGAAAGCAAGGACATGAGCCTCTTGCACTGGGTCAAAAGCTACATCTTCTCTCCTCAAGAACTCCAAGCTCTTGGGTAACAGTGGAGTGGATAAGGCAGTGGTGGAAACAACTGAACCCCAGCTTCCAAAGATTCCATGGTCCACTTAAAGCACCTGAAGAAACACTTAGTGTAAAACAATTTAGTTACCTTATCCCCAAACTTTAATTCTTAAGTAGTACAAACAGGTACACAGGGCACAGTACTGGTTTTCCATCCTGTAGGAGACACTCCTGGCTTCCTATCCATCACTATTGCTCTGCTCCAGAGGTGGGTGAAGAAACCCTTTCAGACTACAAGAGGAGAGGAAGAGGTTGCCTCAGGAAGGTTGCTCAGCTTGTGAGAGAACATGTAGTCCTCAGTGTCTCCAGATCTGAGAACCTGAATGAACAACAGATGTTCTACCATCTCTTCCAGGCCATGAAGAAATGCACAGACAGAAGACAACCGTTTCCCTAAAGGAAGCCTGCTGGACCACAAAGCAGAGGTCAGGTGTCCTGGAATTCCAATCTTGACTTTCCTCATTACTGTCTCCCCCACGTTGTTAATTTTAGATCATCACTTGATCTGCAATCTCCTTACAAGGGATAAACTCCAAATAGGGTCAATGTTAAATTGTTTACTAAAACTGTCTTCCCTTTTGGTAGTGTCTTAAACTTGTGGCCAAACAGTTTTTCCAGATCTTAAACAAAATTAGAGTAAATAAATAATGACTAGGAATAAGACACTTTCCCCTAAAGCCCATGGACTGAAGAAGGAATCTAGAAAGTGGCAAGTACAACTAAATGCAGCCCACTCTGTCCATCTGAACCTACAGCCCAGGGCCAGCCAGGCTGCTATTTTATAATTACATGTATAAATTCCACCCTGCACGTGCTCTTTATTATGACTAATTACAGTGACAGCACATAATGTCTGAACTTATGAGAGGCAGGTACTGCCTTAAGCATTTTCTATGTAATCTCATTTCATCAAGACAACACCCCTATGGTACAGGAACTATTATTATTCCTAAACTATAGCTGAGGAAAGTCAGGCTTAGAGAGATTAATTTGCTCAATATTACTTGGATTCAAACCAGTATGGATAATGTCTTTGCCCATTACCTCTCCAAAACCTGCCAATTATGCTAACCTATAACCTGTATTGAGCACCTGATAAGTAGCTAAGCAATTAAATTTTTTGTTGTGGTTGTTGTGCTTTCCATTACTGGAGATTAAACCCAGAATCTTCATGTTGAGCTATGTCCTCAACATTCTTCTTGTTTTTCATGCTGAGACAAGGTCTCACTAAGTCACTAAGTTGCCCAGGGATTAGGCTCAAATGTGCAGTCTCCCAGCCTCAGTCCCTCAAGAATTCTAGGATTACAAACATGCACCACTATAGCAGGCTTAGATTTTTAAAAATTAATTTCAGTAGTCATGCAAAGCTAATTCCTAGAGTATTGAAGTACAGCTCTATAGTATGAGGATTAAATGCAAATAGGACTTACAATCATATCCATAAGTCTTAATATAACAAAGGATTTAAACTATAGGAGATTGACAATGATTACATATACACAGAACCTGTTTGGCATAACAGCATCTAATATAGGTCCTCTCTGGGTTTGAGATTCAGCTCTACCAGAAATTAGCCCTGTGATGCAGCCCACAACTTAATCTCTAAGTTCCTCAACTATAGGAAGGACTAAATGTACCTTTTCCATGGGGTCATTGTGTGGATTCAATGAGATACAAGTGTTAGGGTTGTTAGTGCAATTGCTTAAACGTACCCAGTACTAAATAAATGTGCTAATAATAACAACTAAATTACCACTGTTTTTTTAAATGTAGAAGTAATAATTTTAGTCATCAGAAGGGCTACAAGTTCTTAGTCATTCCTATTTTGTAGAATGTACCTGAGTTTTTAAATATTTCATTTTGAAATTAATTCACATTTATAGCAAGGTTGCAAGCAAAGGATTCAAACATCCTCTTTATCTAGATTCATTAGTTTGTAACATCTTTTTACATTTACTTTAATATTTTCCCTATTTTTAAAGTTATTTGACCCATTGCCCCTAAGTGCATTAAGTATATTTTCTAAAACAAAGGCTATCTCTTAACATAGCAACAGTAAAAGTATCAAATGCAAACACTGATACAATACTTTAATCCACAGACTCAATTCTAATTTCATCCATAATGTCCTTAATTGTAACTTCTCCATTCCTACTCAGTGAGATACAGTTTGGGACCACATATATCTTTATAGTCTTGTTTAATCTTTAATCTTCAATCTTAAGTTTTTCATCACTGAGTTTTTAGAGATGACAGACCAGTTAGTTTATAGAATTTCATGCAGTTTGGTTTTATTCAGTTTTTCCTCATGATTAGATTCAGGTCATATGTATTTATAGTATACTATAATATAGTATATAATACTATTGAACTGGTTGTATTCTTCTCATTTACCAGAACGCAATGTCTAATCACCCCGTACTGCCAACATTATTCTGATCACTTGGTTAAAGAACTGCTGGGTAGCTCCACTGTACATCATTGTTTTTCTTCATAATTAATAAGCAATTCGTGGAAAAAATATTTGGGGTCCACCCAAATATATTATTACTCTAACTCCCTCCAGTTCTACTAGATGTGGCATCCTTAGGCAGTTCTGGCTTGTGCACTATAGAGAGCCCCTTTCTGCTCTCGTCACAGTCTGCAAAGTTCATATTTGTAATCCCATGGAAAAGTTAACTGGAATTGCAGTAAGTTAATTCCAATCTATCACTTCCACTGCAACCCATACCAAAAATAAAGACTCTAAGGCACATTTGTAGTTGTAGGGAGCCTAAGTCCAGCTAGTAGGATAGCTACCAAGAACAAAGGCCTCTACCTGTGGCTGAACCCAGGTTTTATTAGTTCATGAAGAGAGGAGTGGCTCCAAGACGAGTGACAGGAAGTGCACAAGTGCCATGAGCTGGGCTAGGGAGATGGCCTGAGATGACCTCTGAAGCGTGCAGAGAGAAGGATATGCAGAAAGAGTAGTCTGTGTAACACAACTCGAGGCAGTTTTGG
Source organism: Octodon degus (assembly GCF_000260255.1). Classification (NCBI taxonomy): domain Eukaryota; kingdom Metazoa; phylum Chordata; class Mammalia; order Rodentia; family Octodontidae; genus Octodon; species Octodon degus. The sequence continues at coordinate 9,409,720 of NW_004524650.1, read as the reverse complement.
GGTGGGTGCCTCACCTTAGATGTGTAATTTTTTATGCCCTGGGAAGTTATAGCCTCTTATCCCAAGGCTCGATCCCATCTGACAGCATGGAGCTTGGCTCTCCTTCTAGCCTGGTTCACACATGCTTTCAGGGAGCTACAGGGAGGGGCAACACTGACCTGTCCCCTTGCTTTAAGACTACACATCAGCACCTTGACTGGACCAATCTGCATTACTTAAAGCCAACAGAGGGGATAAGGAAAAGTCCTAGCCTGCTCTGAACATATCAATACATGGAAGTAGGGCCAGGTTTAGCCAAACTGGAGTTAACTGCTTTATTTATTTATTTTTTTTAATGTATTTGGTACAGGGTCTCACTACATAGCTCAGACTTGTAATGATCCTTCCATTTTCAGCTTCCCCAGAGCTGGGATTACAGGCATGTGCCAACACACCCGGGCCTGGTCGCCAGCTCAGTGTGCCCCAGGGGTGGGGCCAGTGCAGTATCCTGGACTAAGGATCAAACCTTGATCCCTGAGCTTGCCAAAGCAGGCACTTAGTCTGCTGAGCTATCTTGCCAGCCCTAACATTCACTATTATGGCCCCAAAATGATGATTTTTCTAACTCTATCCTTCTTCCATATTTAATAATTAAAATTCTACTATGAAGAGGAGCTTCCCCTTCTTTTACACAGTCACTTAATAAGTGTTGGCTATGGATTCTTACTTTACTCAGCAGGTTTGAGTTTTTAAAAATACACTTTAAATGTAGGAGGTAAGAGACTACAGATTTGTATTAAAGCCATTATTACTGAGACAGTTGACTCCTTAGGCAGGACGGAAGCTATTAACTGAGGACACTACTCATCTTAAATGCTTCTAAGCAAGGGAGATTTAACAGCCAAAGGCACTGCAGTTCAGACTCGCTCAATAGACAACGCGAGTTATCTCTACCACGTTAGAGTGTTGCTCATCATCAGACATGATATCATATCCCAAAAATTCCATCCAAGCAACCCATCTATTTCTCCACAACTAGAAAACTTGAAGTGTTTTGGCAAACTCAAAAGGACATGATTTACAAATAGTAGGTAATATTTGGATCTTTCTACGAGATCTGGGTTCCAGCTTAAAAAAAAAAAATACAAATGATTTCATTTTGGAGCTCACTGTCACATTCTCAACAAACAGCTCCTCATATCAGAAGTTAGGCATGTGTTATATACAAATATAATGGGTTCATGTATATTTATTTTGTGGTCAGGGACCACACACCCAGTGCTATTTACAGTATTCCTAGTGCTCAGGATACCATAAGAAGGGTCTCAAAGATGAAAACAAGGCTTGGGTCACTCAGAGTAGGACTGCAGTCCTGCTGCGTCCACAGAAGACATGGCTCATGTTTGCCTCCCGGGACGGCTTATGTATGTCACGTGAATCTCAGCAAGTGTACAACTCCACATATGACACTCTTTGGACTCTGTCATTATTTTAACGAAAAGAAGCCCTTTATAAAAGTTTAGGGTCGTTATGACCTTGTGCTACAATCAGTTTGGAAAAGTTTAAAAAGAAAAAAAAAAAAAAAAACTTACCAAGAAGAGTCTGGGGACCCCAGTGGCAAGTCTCTCAGTCTTCAAACGCCAGAGCAGGGGTTGTGGGGAGTTGAGCAGGAACACAATGGGCTTGTGGTGAATGTGGATTGAGGAGATGGGGTTCAGGTGCAGCGTGGCCTAAGAAGCAACAGGATGAGGGGAGATCTTAGGTCTGACTTTCCACACAATACACTCAGTGCAGCATCTGGCTATTTTTCACTACTCACCACTGAGAGGACCAAACTATAAGCTAGCTCCAAATCTGCAAATAAGAAATACATCAGATTGACCTGGATGATACTGCTGATACAGGATCTTTATTTTTTTATTACAATAAAGCTATTTCATATAGCTCAGCAATACTAACATCAACTAAAACATTACTCAGTTCCCCAAAATAGAATACAGATAAACAAAACACTTTTTAGAGTAAGTTACCTTCCCTTAGTTCTGCCCAATAAATAGTTCAAGTCAAATTATTAAACTGAAAGTTAACGAACAGAGTCCCCTAGGGGTAGGTTATCCCTCTGGACCTTCAGAGCAAGGATTTTCTTCTCTCAGGTAAGCTCCAGCCTCTATAAAGCTGAATTCTGCCAAAGAAAAGTGATGACAGCAAAGAGAAAGACAGGGGGAGCCGCCAGTGCTGTCTCGCAGCTACTAACATGAAGGAATTTTCCAAAATGAAGCACAAGGAATGCACAGAATAAACACAGATTGTGTAGTGCTACCGTAAACAAAAAAACCAAAAATGGAAGAAAACTACATATCTGGGTAGCAACACTGTGCTCAGTTTTGACAGAAGATCAAAGACTATTGCAGGGTACCACCATCATATCATCAAAAAGGAGCCAGAGGAAGTGGACTCAACAACATCCTCTTGGAGCACATGATGTACAGTTCGTCTATGCAAAGCCAAGAAAGCAAAAGACACAAAAAAACCTGATGAGATGGTTTCCTTCAGTGTGTCTAACCCGAGCCTTCTGCTCAGAGAGGTGAGGCAAGACCTTGCAAGAGCCACACAGGTAGGTAGCTAGGTGTATGTACTGAAGATCACAACAGAGTAACAAGAGCGGTAAAGGACCCACCCCCTCAACAGAGCTTAGGCCGGAAAGATACAGACTGAGAGCACATGAGGAACGGTGATACATCATAGTTATAACCATTCTGAGGAATAAAGGGCCTGGCCCTATGACCATAGGCAATCAGGGACGTACACCAAGTGCTGACTACTTTATAGCCACTGTGACTGCTGGCCCACTTCAACCTCAAGATAGCTCTACCTACTTTTCAGGGACTGCCTTTGTTGTCATGTCACTAACAGATAAGACACAGATCATTCAAAACCCGTGCTTTACGATATGGTAAGAAAAGCCTAAATGTCAACAGAATGTTTTAACTCTCTACATTTGATATTACAGAAGTACTTTATTCTATGAATAATTTGTACTTAGTAGATAATAGTGTGTTTGTTAACTACTGAGTGTACATATGTCAATTTCCAAAACAGACTATAAGCAAAGATGTCTTATATCATGGGTATATAACATTTTGACTTCCCTGGACCACAAATAAAATATATAATATAGGTAATGTATACATATAGTATTTTATATAGTCACTATATAATTTTGTTATTTTACAGTAACAAAAATTTTAATACTTTATTAGGGTGTTAAAATGAAATAACACAGGCCAATATTTAATAATAAGAAAACATATATGATTAATAACAAGACACCTGTCTTCACAGACACACACATGTGTAGGAAGACTGAATCAGTACTGCCAGTAATCATGCCTTTTACTTGCCAAGTCATATAATTCTGATACAAGCAAGTTTGGATTCAGCTACCTGCGTGCAGGTATGGGAGGCAGAGCTTGCACTGCACCTTGCCCTCCCTACACAGCATTCACTTGTCACCTACGGAGTCCACACTCAGCACCGCGCAAATGAGTCAAGAAAAATATCACCCCAAATCTCATAACAATGTTAAAAGCTTAAGATCTTGTGGAACTGTATTGTTAGCTACCCAGGCTATGGGCTAGACTTGCCTGCTGTACATTTAGTACTGTGCTTACTATACTGTGGAAAATTTTAAAATATCACAGCAAATTTATAAATTTATGCTACCCAAAAGGTTAACAGAAAAGGTTGAAGATATGTGGAAAGTGACTTGGCTAATCTGCAGAAAAAGCACAAAACATAAGAAAGACTCAAACTGTCATGAGCTATTTGAGCACACAGTCAGGATCATTCTTATATTGATGTAAGCACAATGGATTCAGGTAGCCGAATTCAAACTTGCTTGTATCAGAATTATATGACTTGGCAAGTAAAAATGTTATATACCCATGATATACGCACAAATCCAAGTACCAAATGAACGGTGATGCCAAACCCCAGTACAGCAAAATAATCAGTTCCTGTCGTACAGTCTCACAACACACTGGAGATGTCATTTGCGTACAGAAATCAATGGACTGAGAGTCACTGAAAATGAGAGAGGCAGCAGAAGCAGCAGAGGTGAAGACAGAAACTGCAGCGTTAACTGAACCAAGGGACGTGTACTATGAGCGGCCCATACCACAGAGTGAAAAAAAGAGGAAACCCATTACTCGGGTGAGAGTGCCTGACAACTGCAAACACTCTCTGACTCACGCATGGCACGTGCCAGTAAAGGCTTCTTTATTGATTCATTCCAAAACTGTTTACTGGGCACTAAGATAGCAAAAAGAATAGCAGTGTGTATCTGCAGGTGTATAGCAACAATACACACTTGTATTGCATGTTTTTCTGATGGTTTTCTTTTTAGTCGCTAGGCATACGATTCTTAACACTCTTAAGATACACAAAAGTCTTGTTGAAAAGGTATGCTACAAAATAAATAAGAGCCTATCTCAAATGAACACAAGCTTTTTTAGAAAGCTTATGAAATAAGATGTATGAAACAGATTCTGGTGCGCAGGTCCAAAATTTCCCAGATGGTGCACAGTGTCAAGGCCTGGCCCAAGACAACCAAGCAAGGATTTCTAGGAGTTCCAGCTCTCTGAGCTTTTCCTGGAAACGGCTTTCTCTTCAATATGTGGCAGTGTCTAGCCAAGATGAATCTCCTGACTCTGGCACACAGGTCCCAGGCAAAGCCCCAAAAGCCATTTGGCAAAGAATAATTCACACTACGATTGGGAAATTAAAAGAAAAATACGTAATACTTTTTTAGAAAGATCACTTGGCAGGGACAAAGAGTCCTATGAGTACAGTCTCACCTAATCCCTCAGCAATCTTCCTCCTCTATACGGTACTTCCTCTACTTAATACCTCGCCAAAGGGAAGACAGAGAAAGAACTAAGAACAACAAACAAAAGAATGAAGATGTAAAAGCTCCCAAGAATGTGAGCCCAACATACCTGGAATATCTCAAACGCTAAGGTGCCTAACTTCTCCTAGGCTGGAAAAAAAAAATGAAAAGAAAATCCTCTTCAGGAACAATTATAGCTCAGGAATAGATGATAGTTAGAACCCTCACAGCATCCTGCTGAGGTTTTTCCTGGTTAGCTTGTTCTGAGGTCACAGTCACAAGAGCTTAGGCAGACTGTACGAAAGAAATATCACAAGAGGTAGTGACATCAATGGTACCCACCAGTTCCTAGCTTAGAAATCCAAACAGTAGTTTAAAGAGTGAACTCTCAATCCTTCTTCACATGTACACACAAAGATACATTTAACAGCTGAACATGGAGCCTTCAAAGACAGCATGGCACTGAAGATGCAGTGATGCAAGCTGTGAAGGGACTGTGTCCCACAGGGAGGGACAACAGCTAGTCTCTACCTCAATGGCTTCTTCTGTTAAGCTTTGAAAGTCATAGAGCCTTTGAGAACTCTCGTCATATATACATATACACAAAAGCAACACTACATAAAATTTTATAGACAACATCAAGAAAATATGTTTACTTCAGGTCCCATAAGCTTCAGGCTAAGCATCCATTAGCTCAGGGTTAGCAACTAATTGTAAAGGTCTGGAAAGTTCTAACAGTAGAAACAGAAACAAAATGGCTCCATTTGATTACACTAGAAAGGATGCTCTGGCCTTAAGATGCCAGCCTTCTGGGGAAAGAACTTAACAGATGACAACTTGGAACAAAAACACTTTCACATGCAGTTTCTGTGGCCTCCTCAAGCCCGCAATTTGACCACACGCTGGCCCATGAAGCCCAGCACAAGGCTTCCTGCTCTAAAGACGTTTGTCTCACACTCTGCTAAATGTCCAGACTCCCCAAAGGTGTGAGAAAGTGCAAGTCGTCACATTTCACACCCCACTGATCCCTTCCCCTAAAAGGCAAACTGGTTTAATCAGTTCTACAGCATCTATTGCTACTGTGTCTTCCAGATTACCTCTGTATTCCAACTAGTGTACTAGCTGCAAATTTACCAAAAAAAAAAAAAAAAAAAAAAAAAATCAAGGCAAATCTTTCCTGGGTGCCTTTTTGGATACAACAGAATAGAAGTCTGTCCAGAGTCAAGGACACTCTCTAAGGAGCACAGGCCTCAGAACGGAAAGACAACTCTCCTTTCTCTCATTTGGGAAGCATGTCCTTTCTCATACTATCACCAGATAATAAGAAGAACAATATTCTCTGGGCATTTCTACAGTGAGGGTTTCCTTGCTTTCTAAGAATTATTAGGAAGAACCATATATATATAGTTTATATAGTTTTAAACTCTGTAAATCACTTTATGAAAACAAATTATGTACATCCAGGAAGGGGGACAAAAACCTACTCTCTTTATGGAAACATCCCGTATAATTTTTTTTAAATTTTCCACAGTTCATAGTCTAGATGCAAGACATTCCTGACAGAGATTTCAAAAGATTTCTTAATAGCAAAGCCCCTGCTCTTGGGTTTGTTAAAGCAAACAAAAGCAAAGTGAGCAAAACAACTGATATGAGAGTCTAACAGTTACCCAACTTGGCTAATGTGCTAGTGAGGTTTCATTTCAACATTTCTGAGAACAGCCCCTGCGGACCCACGAAACAAAGAAGTCATCCAAAACACTACCAAAGAGAATTCTATCATCTAAAACAAGACCAAATGAAGTTCTGAAATGCGTGCTTCAATGATCCATTTACACTAAGATAAAAAAAGAACTCCAACAGCATGCCTATAACCAAGAGCCATAAAATCACAGGCTGGTCTGTATATAGCCATCATCTGTCCCCTCTCCAGAGGTAAAGAGGCATCACTTGGCAACAGTGTTGATGGTAACTGAAAACATCCTGGATCTTGGCCTCCTGGAGCCCATACATTATATAGACAAGGAGGCACAAACCTTTTTCAAGACACTGGTGTCCCACACTTCAATCTCACTTTAGGCAATGCGACTTGTAGAAACTCAAAAGTGCAACTGATGTCTGGGGATGGGAACAGGATTATTTAGTTCTACTATAGTGTCTTAAAGGGTATTCTGGTCAGAGGAATCCCTACACAAGACTTACAAGACTTTTTTTTTTTTTTTTTTTTTTTGCCATTGCTTGTCTTTTACCATTTGGGAATTGGTATAAAAAGATTCCCTTAAAATATTCCTTGAGTGAATCTGGAGATTTTTCAAATTTATTTTTAATTTTTTTAATCTCTCTTAATTTCTAAAGGGACACCAATTAGTGCCCCCCCCCCCCCCCCCCGGGAATCAACTGACATTCTCCTTACTCTAGAGAAGCACAGGGGTCAAAGATTTCACACTGGCACAGTAGAAGATACCAAGCTCTCTCTCAAAGGTTTTGTCTTAAAGCCATTTACTATGCTGAGAGAGGCACAGTCAAGGCCCAAACTCATCCCCCGCGCCCAACAAGAACACGATCCTGGATTCCCTGGGAGCCTCTGAAAATCATACAACTACAAAAGAGGAAATAAAAGAAAAGTCTGACGTTTGATGCAGAAATAAGCCTGCCTTCCCTGCTCCCTGCTTTGAATGCCCTGGAAAATTACTGGGAACTAAATTTGGGTTGGGGGTTGAGGGGCAAGAACGCATATAAACAGAAGAGTATTTATGAAACTGCAGGTCATGCTCTTCTGAAGGGGTCCTGGGAGCACTGCAAGTGGCCTGCAGGGACCCTGGGCCTCCCTTCCCAGAGCAGCCCACAGCTGAGGCACTGTGAGGAAGAGAGGCAGAGGGAGTGGAGACCCCGGGTGCTAGTGTGTGCTGGAGGAAAACACTGCTGGGGCCCTCCCTCAGCAAGACCCTGCCAAGGGCCAGTGTGAAGACCCAAGCAGGTAATTTTCTACTGAGCTTCTGTACTGAGCAGAAGCTGCGTGAATATCATAGGTGTCACCCACGTACCAGCCACATCCTTCCAGGGTTCTGGTCTGATGTACACTACAACCACGTTTCCAGATGACCCACCACGTTCAGCTCACGATACCCAATCTCTAGCAGAATTCTTTTTTGTCCCTCAGGCACTACAGTTTAGATGTCTGTCTCCCCTCACATACTGTGAAATCTTCAGTGAGGCTTACTTCAAAGACAGAAACTGAGTCACAGTCATTTCTGTACCCTTGGACCTAGCAAAGGCTCAGATATCTAGTAAGCAGTCAACAAGTCTTCTGAAAAATGAATACAAGAAGCAATAAAATTTGTCAGTGAAATGTGACCCAAATAATGGTTCCAGAGGCATATTGCCCTGTTTTGCTGGCCAAAAGAAAACATTAACTTCATTAGCAAGATCATCATCAAGTTCAAGTTTCATGACTGTTAAAACAGTCACGAAAAGCAAATTGATTATAATCACCAAAATGCATATTGCAGGCTGCCTGAACCTGTGTTGGAGAGGATTCCAAAGCCAATTCAGGCTTTGCAGGAATAAACACCATGACTGTCATCCTCTTTTCTGTGTACAGGAAAGGGTAGAATAGCTCTCATAATGCGCGTGGAGACTGTACAAGGTAAAAATGAAAAAGGAAAGTTTATCTTTAACAGTTATACAAATTTAAATATGTACAATGTGAAAAAAATCATTTAAACATATTCTCCTTCTTAAGGCTAGATGACAATAAAAATTTTTTGGACAAACATCCCACTATTTTTTAAAGGCACAGAATTTTAAATGGATTTTATTCAGGCAATACAGAGTATTAAAACAGTTAAAAATTAAAATTTTAGGGCCAGCCAGATAGCTCAGTGGAGTAAAGCACCAGCTTAGGCAGATTCAGAGACCAGGGTTTGATCCCCAACACGCTGTGTCAGCCCCACCCCTGGGGCAGCCTGAGACAGATTGAGACTGGGCATGGTGGCAGGCACCTGTAATCCCAGCACTTGGGAGTCTGACAACTGGAGAATCACTATGAATCTGATCTGTGTAGTGAGACCCTGTAAACCCTATACTAAGCGCACTTAAATTTTTTTTTTAAATTCTACACAAATTGAAGGAATACAATATTTGCACACTGACTAAAGTGGGAGAATTTTGCTTTTGTATTTTTTTGCATTTCCTTCACACTTAATAGAGAGACTCATTCCAACCACTTTATTGTTTCTACTAATATATAACCAAAAGCTCTGTACGACTGTGTGCAAATTTCCTTTCAACTCTACTGTTATAATGGGTTTGAAATTGCTTTTACTATTTACTTATTTAGTAAACCAGTTTTTAAGTATATATGTCTTTCACAACAAGGTTTTAGAAGGGCCCGTGTGTCACTCCTCTGGTGAATGGAATTTCACAGACAATCACCAGTATGATCATTCAGAGCTGGTTTGGAAAACAGGCACAGCAAGAACCCACCTCCTCCACGATCTGGAGACTGAAGTGATCATTTCAATTGGCTAACCACAGTCACGTGTGTCTCTGATACTTCAGAGTAGACTCATCACGCCAGGGAGCATGAAGGCCACAAGAACATGGGGCTCTGGTAGTCTGAAGAACTATGCTTTCTTCTGGGTTTCTACAAAGCACAGGGTTTGCACAGGTGCACACTAATTATTCCTTGAACTCCAGAGGCTCCATCCCATTCTCAGATTAGGCTAAATTACCCTCTAAGGGAACTAACTCATCCTGCTTAGGGAAGGAAAGCCTTGGGGATTCTGTGAAGTTTGGTTTCCTTTGAAAGCTGTAACAAAAACAACGCCCAAAGTTCACAGTCTTGGCCCCCTCAGGGTATCCTGGCCCAGCCAGGTTATGATTTTAAGGAAATGTTTTTAGAAGAAATTTAGTTTCAGTGTTGCATGACCTGTCCTGACAGAAGAACAAAAAGTAACTCAGAGTAAACAACTGGAGAATCTGTGTTGGGGACCATTTTCCTGAAAAATTCTTCCTTTCTTTGATCAAATACTCCACTGTCTCTTAAAAATATAGAATTGTAAATTATTTGAATTGGGAAATAAAGTGTCAGAACAGCCTCATGCACAGGAGAGCCAATGCAGTTTGCAATGTTTCTACCAGAGCTCAGAAGTTTCACCTGTTTTCCTCCACGCAATTCATTTTCATTAAGCCACGCAATGCCCTTTCAAGGTGAAGAACCTATCACTGGAATTTGGCACATTATGGCAGATAAGTGTCTAGAATGGAATCCTATCGTCTGGAGGCAGTCAGTACATGATTGGAAAGGAACACAGATGTAATAAAGAATAGGATCATTGGTAATGAGGCTGTTACAGTGGTGGCACCTACAGCACAAAGGCAGCAGCCAGCCATTTGTCATCACTGAAAGTTCTAAGAGGTTTGCCACGACTGCTGTTACCATAAGGAACCTTCAAGTACTTTCTGTCACTCTAAAACAAAATGGAAAAAAGGAAAGAAAGCTGAAGGTAAGAAAGCTAAAAAGTAAAAGAGATAACCAAAAGACGTAAATCCTGGGAAGTCTAAACAACAATCCCATGGACGTTTGTTTACAGGTAAATCACAACTGAGGGGCAGGGCAGGAGCTTGGAATGGGTTCTACTGCAGAATGAAATACAGGTAAATTTTAACACAACCTATTTGATATTCAGGTTATGTAACTAATAAAGTCTGCACATAGCCCACAAATTTAAATCCTGATAAATCAATTTGTATGACAGAATTTGTGAGGGTAACAGAAGCAACAGAAGATACAAATTACCTTCTATGTGAAGCATGAAAGTTTTTGTTTCTCCTATTTGACACTTGGAAATATGAGGTTCCACATTAATATACAGAAATACTAATTACACCTTAATTTTTTTATACCTAGTCTCAGTTTTTATACTTTACTTATTTTTCATTTATCTATCTGCAGCTCAGACTCATAGTGATCCTCCTGTCTCAGCCTCCCCAGCCCTGGGATTACAGGTGTGTGCCACCACGCCCGGTTTGGGGGCCGGCATGGCATGCAGTGCCCAGGATCGAACCTGGGTCCTTGTACTTGCCAGGCAGGCCCTTAGACCACTGAGCTGTCTCCCCAGCCTCATTTTTGATACTTAAGATGAGCTTTCTGCTATTTGAATTCTACTCGGTGTGATTAACATGGTAGACAGCCAAATAGCTGATTAAGCTGCTACCCCAAAAACTACTTATATGTAAAGAATAAAACTACAGCAAAAGCTTGGTCTCCGATGTAAATGGAAAAGGGTCCAAACCACCCTATCATAATAGGTCGCTGAAGAATTTGCTAATTCTGATCAAAGTTGGGAAAGTCCTAAAAGATAAGCCAGTCAAGCCACCAATCCTTATTAAATCAATAGCCCCTAGTTCTATATTTCTTGTTTTAGCAAAACTGGTATGGTCTCTGATTCTATCTCTGACTCATACTTATACCACTAGTAAGCAGCAATTAGAGTCAAACAGAGAAAAGCAGAAACAGGGTTGAGCGGTACATTACAAAACATTCAGGCCTTGGTTGTAAATTTAATTGTGACAAAGTTACTAGGATCTTGTAGAAGTAGCTGAAATTCTGTTTGTAATGTTCAAGCAGAAGAAAAGAAGTCTGGCTCATAATATAACAAACCTCTCCATAAAAGTTACTTGAAATAAATAAAATGATATTATCCATGTAATAAAGTATCAGCCATAAAAAGCGAAGAAGTGAGGATATTTGATAGAATGTGGAGAAGTCTTAAAAACATTATGCAAAGTGAAACAAGCCAGGCACAAAGGCCACGTGCTGCATGGCTGCGCTGTCATGAAAGGTCCGGAACCAGCAAATCCACAGAGGTAGAAAGTAGACTGGAGGCTGCAGGTGCGAGGCCGCAGAACAGTATGGAGTTTCTTTTTTAGGTGATGAAAATGTTCTGGAACAAGACAGCAGTGACTACACAACATTGCATATACAAATGTCACTAAACTATACACTTTGGAATGACTAAAGTGATTGTATTAGGGTCCTGCAGAGAAACATAATTACTTTATAAAGAAGGTCCCCAAGTTACTGACATTCATTCAGTTAAAAATCAGACTTTGACTGGGGCAGGGCAGCACTGAGAATTGAACCCAGGTGCTTCAAACTGAGCTACACCTCCAGTTCCTTTTTCATTTTTGTTTTGAGATAGAAGCTCATTAAGTTGGCCAGGATGGGCTCAAACTTGCCATCCTCCTGCCTTAGCCTCCAAAGAGGTTGAGATTATAGGCACGTGCCACCACATCCAGCTCATACTTTGAGGTCTGAATGTTGACCCTTTCCCAGGCTGATAATGTGGTACACTACTCTTCCCAGTGATGCCGGGCCAGCTCCCAGTCAACCGTGAGATTGTGGGTAATAGCTGATCCTAAGTACAGAACTCGTGTTCCGTAGGTTCCGTAGGTTAGGTGCATGCACTTTCAGCTTACAGTGGTCTCAGGCTTGGGATGGATTTATTGGGATGTAATTCCATCCTCACAGAGGAGCACTGGTATAAAAGGGCTTTTATCCTGGAACTTGCTCATGAGATTATGGAGGCAGAAGTGTCCCATGATGTACCATCTATGAGTGGCAAACTAGGAGAGCCTCCATGGACTCTCGATGAGTTGGATGGTGCCTGCCAATGCTGAAGGCAGGTCTTCCTTACTGCTCATGAACTCAAATGCTAATCTCTTCTAGAAACACCCTCACCGACGCATCCAGAAATAATGTTTACCAGTTACCTGGGTGTCCCTTAGTCCAGCCAAGTTGACATCCAACATTAACAATCACAAGGGTAAATTTTTACATTATATATATCTTATGACAATAACATACAGCCTTTCATGAGACAGACCAGACCAATCTACAGTTTAATTTTTATTTATTTATTTATTTATTTAGCAAAGATCTTCATGTGGTACTACAAGGAATTCATTTTTATCTTAAAGGGTAACAAGTCACAGCAATCCTCAATCCATCAATCCTCCAGATCCAAAGCACCCAAAGCTTAGCCATAATTAAGCTAGCTTCAGTTAAGAGCCTGTGTTTCCTATACTTCTTTTTTTCCGTTTATTCAAGCAGTGTTAGCTAAGTTGCTGTTATGGTGTATGCCAGGTACCAGGTCAGTTGCAGGCAACGGAAAAGTAAATGACACTTCGTCACTTTGCTCACGGTCCAGCAGGAAGACACAGACAAAGGGATGATTTCCACATAATACCATGACAGTCGGTGCTGGATATATGGCAAGGAAGAGGGGGTCAGAGTAGGGGACACGGCTTGGGTTGGCATAGGTCTCCCAGACAAAGTGACTTAAACTGCTGTTAGGAATCAGGCAAAAATCAGTCACCATGACAAATTTCCTTGTTCTTCATAATTTCTCAACAACTTGGATTGGTCTGATGACCAGTTATCAGAGACATTTTAGGGACAAAGTTCATAAAGCAATTAAAAATCTGGGGCATGACCACTAAGTTCCCTTCTGACCCTAGAATCTAGTTACTCACTAATTTCTTTAAACCTTCAGAATCTCTTCACCTCTTCCCCATTTAACTTCTCAAAGATGTTTCCTAAATCTGTTTTTCAGAATCCATATACTGGATTTGGTAAAGTCCTCGAGCATGTTTCTCAATAGTAATTATGTTTAAAAAAAAAAAAAAAGAAGAAGAAGAAGATAAGACTCCAATAAGGCAGTGATAACAGCCCTTCAGTATTTCCCAGAGTTTGGGAAACTGCTATGGTAGGTCAAGGTCATCCCTGTCAGTGTCTGGGAATATACTGGAGTAAGGGAGCTTGATGTCTCTTGCTTCTAAGTTCAGATTCTAGTTCAATCCTCAGTTCCGAAAAAAAAAGATTCTAAAATTTCTCCCAATCTGAAAAAGGAAGAATAAAACTAAGAATGCCCAGGCTAAATAATCTATATTTATTGTAAGTATAACCATTTATAAACTCTCAGGTGTAAGGAAAATGTTACCACTATCTCAAAGAAAGATAAGGAGTTACATTTTCCAGGTGACTTCAGATGAACAACGCTTGTCTGCAGACAGAAACCAGATAAGGCAGTGAGTGACACAATCTAGCTACCAGTTTCCATATTCTTAAGCAAACTTTCTAACCAGAATTAACAAGTAGCAAAACTGTATGATTTTTGTCTCCTCTTCTATTAATTTTCCACTCACCATGGAAGGTTTCCAGTCAGTACCAAGAAATGAAATATGGATGATAAAAAATGAGTATGTCTCTCTTGGGACAGATGTCTACTTGAGCAAAGGGATTGCACAGCGACTTCAAACTATTCTAAGAATGACTGAGAATCTAGCCAGATGAGATGGAACACAACTGTAACCCCAGCATTCTAGGAGGCTGAGGCAGGACAGTCACAAGTTCTAGTCCAGCCTGGGGAACTCGGTAGACTTGGCAAGATCATGCACCAAAACAACAACAAAATATACAACACCTAGGGATGTACGTTTGTATAGAAGCCCTCAGTTCAATCCCCAATACAAGAAAGAAAGAAAGAAAGAAAGAAAGAAAGAAAGAAAGAAAGAAAAAAGAAAAGAAAAGAAAAGAAAAGAAAAGAAAGGGAAGGATTGGGGAGGACTGGGGAGGAGAGGAGAGAGAGAAGGGAGGAGGGAGGAGGAAGGGGGAAAGAGAGGGGAGGGAAAGAAAGGAGAAGATCTGGCATCTAAAAGACTACCTTTTACTTATACCTCAACCCTTAAAATAGGACCCATACAGTGGAACATAACCATCAACACAACACAATGAATGGCAGTGTGGGCGTGGAGGGACCCCTGGGTTCAAATCCAGCTCCAAAGGCTCCCACAGCTGTACAACTTTAGGAAAGTTGCCTTACCTCTCTGTCCTGCAGCTTCTTCAGTTAAAAAAGCAGGATAAGCAGCTAGGTTTTGAGTCACTACATGGAATAAAAAGTTAATGTATATAAAGCCCTAATCTTATTTTCTCACAGTTAAAAATTAATGGTTATAGGCAGGTTCTCACTTTTATCCTACAAAGATCAATCGCTTCTAGTTTTCTCACTCTTGCTTCTTGGAAGCATTTTTCACTCACCATCCTAGAACTCATCTAAGCCAGAGGTGTTTATAAAGTGATTACGCTGCTCTACTGTGATCTGGAAATTTTCAAAGATGGGCTATATGCAAATTTTATTTCTCAACCCTTTTTAGAAAGAAGAAGTGCACATTAACACATTTAACTTCACGCTCATATTTTAACATAGGATTTGGAGGTGAGGGGTGGCTAGGATCAAACCCAGGGTCTTGCACTAACTAAGCAAGCATCTATCAGGAAGCCACACCCCCAATCTTCACACAGAATCACTTTTGTTCTCTTCACAGGAAAACATAAAAGCATCATCTTTTAAAAAAGGCTTCATGTCATCAGTGCTCCCAGAAGGAAGCGCCTTCCAGCGAATACTCCTGACCTATGTCCTGCTGACCCCTCTTTCCTGTATTTCTCATCTACTGCCTTATATTAACTTCATACATACAAAAAGTATCTTAGAGGAAGTGCTAGAGCTTGGATGATGAATGTCCCTTACAAAGCTGGGTCCCCCAAAGTGGCACTACTGGGAGGCCCTAGGGCTTTAGGAGTTAGTGCCCAGGGACAAGTCTTCAGTGTACTGGAAGCAAGTTCCCCAGAAGGACCACGGGATTCATGCCCCCCTCCCTCCGTCTTTCTTTCCTGGTTGATAGCATGAGTAGTTTTCCTCTACCACATGCTTCTGCCATCAATGACTGAAGACTATGAGCCAAATTAATGCTTTTCTCTTTTGTAAGTTGATTCTCTCAGGTATTTCATTATAGTAACAGAAAACTTACTAATACAGGAGGGGCTGGAACTTGTCTTTTCTCCACCTTAGCGCCTGGCCCAATATCTGGCACTTGGGGGGAAGTATATAAATGTGTAATGAATGAATAAATGAACCAACAAATACTTTCTAAAACAAAACTTAATCGTTTCTAGGACCTACATTTTCTTCCAAGTTGACCAGCATTTTCTGTAACCTAGTCCTTTGGGTCACGCTGCCTTCATTCCTAAATTACAGGCACTTTGACCAACAGCGTGGGTTAAGAACAGTGACTCACAGCCAGACTGTAGGCCGGAATCTCGGCTCTCCTCTTACCAGCTTTAGGGCTTTGAGTATGTTAAAACTCAGAGACCATCAGTTTCAATGTGGAGATGGTAATTGTGCCTATTACATCAGATGTCAAAGGATTACACATGTCATTTGTATAGAGCGTTTAGAACAGTGAGTGACACACAGTAAGCGCCTGTAAATGGTGGCTATTATTACATCTGCCCTCTACAACCACTGCTGTCTTACTCTATTCCCTTGGTCTGCACAGAAGGAAGTTCAGGTTTGGCTTTCTGCAGGGTCCTCCTAGCCAGCATCCGGCCTGTAACTCCTCCTGAACCATCCTCTCTGGATGCAGACAAGTCTGTTATGCTTTGCCTTCACTGTCACTCTCTTTCTCCTCCCTCCTGGCAAGTCTATAAACTTCCTCCATCATTCTCCGAACTCTCACACCGATCATTATCATAGCTAACAACATCTCCAAGGCTCGCCTAATTCTTCCTTTAGCTAGACTTGGAGATGCTTCAAAGGCCCTATACAATTTGGAAGAAGGGTAAGTAAGGGAGCTGTTTGTTTTTGAATACAGCATATCCTGAATGAGATGCCCTGTTTCCATGTATTTGTTGACACAAACTGATTGCCGTTGGGCTGGCTACAAGCTCAGTGAAGACCTCCACCAGCTACCATCCCCAAAAGGTCAAGACAGCTGCAAAGGTTCCTGTTTCCCTGGAGATGAGAGTTTCATGGAAGGCTAAGAATCACCACAGCAACCAGACTACAAAAACAGTCCATGGGCTTCAGCCTCAAAACTCTGGTAAAGCAATTTGTACTCTGTGTAAAGCCAGGGCACAGAAGTTGAAAGATGATCAAAGTAAACACGACTCCTCAAGCACCATGTTGTTGTGCTGATTTCAAGGCAGCAAGTCACAGCATCAAAGTTCTGTTAGGAAAGAGTCACACAGAGTGCCAAGGATTTGCTAGGCTGAGCTGCCTGCTTCAGTGTGAAGGTCTAGAGGGAAATTCATAGCACATTTTCCAAAACAACCATTTCAAATCTGCTCTATGAGCAGACCAGGGTAAAAATGTATGCCAATGTATCCGATTACTCTCCCCATGGCAGAACAGCTGCTGATCCCAATCCCAGATTAAAAAAGAGAGAGTGATTTGTCTGATAAAATATTAAATCAGCTTTATTCCCTGCTGACCTTACAGTTTTAAGAAAAAAAATCTAATCCTCATTATCACTAAGTGAAAAAATGACATCTTCTAGAATCTCTGATCTGCCACCCTAGCTCATACCATAAGTAGCAAATAAGAAATTATAATGTTATCTCTATACTATCTAGAGGTAGCAAGTACAAAGTATAGCAATTTACAAACAAATATTTTCATGGATTTATAAAAGCATTTGACTTTTATTAGTATGATAAACTGTTAACAATGTCAACTATGCTGACATGGACAGAACTATTTTTTAAAAGGAACTCTAAGTGATTGACCTAAGTAGCCTTATTATATCCTCCGTGAGAAAAATATGCCATTCTCATTAGGAAGAATTTATTTAAAAATAATCAAACAAGGAGCCGGGGAGATGGCTCAGCAGAATAAGTGCTTCCCTGGCAAGTGCAAGGGCATGAGTTCAATCACCATTCCGCCAAAAAAAAAAAAAAAAAAAAAATCAAACAAACCTCAAACTTCAACTGTAAAAAGGGTGATTATGGTACATATTTAAATTTTTTAAATGATTACAGTAAAAGAAACATTGCCATTAATCGCTCTGATAAAACTAGTTTGAATACTTTGAACGTTCTTGCCATTTTCTGAAGTCTTCATCCATAAAGCTTATGAGCCATGATCAAAAATACAGTGAGTGGGCTGAGGAGACAGCTCAGTAGAATGAGCACGTGCCTGGAAAGTCCAAGGGCCTGAGTTCAATTCCTGGTTCTACAAAAAAAAAAAAAAAATACAGCGAGTATGGCTGCTGTGGCCACCCAGTGACAAGACAGGCCCATGAAAATGCTATGGCATGTCCTTAACCATCTTATTCACTGAATCTGCAACCACAGCTCCTGCCCAAAGTAAAAATGACCGGAAAAGACAAATGTCTTAGATGGATCCAAGACATCAGAACCGTCCTTATCACACTCCTCTTCTATAGAATGCACGAGACAGCACTGGATACTGCTTCGTGGTTCTCTTCTGAACACGTGGTACACTTGCACAACTGCTAGAGCTTCGGCAGGATGGCCAGCCAGCTGCACAAGTCCTTATCCCTTAGGTTCACTGCACTGGCAGTGTGCAATATATAAGGAAGAGGTTAGTAACATCTAACACCTAGTGCTTCACAGACGGGAGTCAACGACAAGGCTGCCTGGTCCTTGCTAGCTTCTCCCTATTCCATCATCAGGTTAGCAAGCATGAGGTTACTAACCTAATGAAGAAAAAGAGGGTCATATTTTTACCTTGTGTCCATTTATTAATTCTGTGGATAATGAATGGTGATTTTGTGTAAGATAATTTGTTAAATCAATTTCTCTCAAAGTATAGTGTGAACTAATAGTTATTTTACAATTAGTCTATTTTTCTGAGTATTAGATGTTAAAAATAAAAATTTTGGGGGATGCAGTTTTTTTATCAGTGAGAATAAAAGTGAAATATTAGATAAGTAATAAAGTAGTTTTGAATACTGTACAAACTGTGACTTGGTGTGTACACATTTCCATTTGGAAAGGACAGCTAAGAAACAAGAGTTCACACGTGAATCAGACATTAGGCTTGTCCCTAAGATGACCTCAGTCCTGAGGGTGAACATGTACATAGATGTAAATACCCCTGAGAGAATCCCTCAGCTAGGCCCTGAGGTAAGCAGGGCAGGGAGAGAGAGAAATGTGATGGGGCTGGGAGTGGGCAGGGAGAGCCCCAAGTAAACATCAGGGCAGTGGAAGCAGCATAGGTAGGGCTGAGCAGCAGAACATTCCAGAAGGAGTTGAGCAAATATGAAAGAGAAAAGAAGAGAAGGTTGCAAGATAACCTGGGGTCATACTACCTAACTAGGGTAAGCAAACAAAGAATAACATATAACATAATTTCAGAGACATAGACTATCACTTACTTTCAGATAAATAGGGGGTACATTAATTTCTAGCACATTGCTACTCAATTAATCACATTAGGGCTGGAAATACAACTCAGTGGTAGCTGGCATGCACCAGGCCCTGGGGTCAATATCCAGCACTGCCAAATTATAATGATTATATTATTATATTAATACATCCATATACTTCAATTACCTAACTTACTTGCTCAATAGAACATATACCATTAATCTGAAAAAATATTAATCCCATTTTCTCTAGGAGCCCACTCCAAGTCTTCTATGGTGCCCCTTTAGGCTGTTACTGAGTTATCAAGGAATATCGCACAAGATAAAGCTATACTTTAGTCCTCAAATTCAAATCTCCTAGAAGTGAGATTGCTGTTCCTTAGTTTTGTCACCAGGTCTTACGTTATTGATATATTTTAATAAAAAATAATAAAGGATTAAGCAGGTGAACTTTAAGCCTTCTATTTTTTTTTTCAAGAACTAATGCATAGGGCTTGATAATTCTGCTTCCAGTAACATTATTCTATGCAAAAATCCATGAAGTCCTACCCTTAGGGCCTTACTGTGTCAACAAAGTGAGCTGAAGCATCTGTCCCTCTATGTCACCTCTACTCTTGAAAAAAAGGAGGGTAGTATAAAATTTTAGTGCAAAAGCAGGATGGTCTGATTTCCAGAAAATAATCATTCATTTTCACCCTCAGTAAGAAAAAGTAAATTCTCTGTGCCTGAAAAACAGAGGAAATTAGCTTTCACTATAAACCACAAACACTGGTGCTTTCCAATCTTGCCTTCCGCCTAGTGTATGATGCCTGACATCATTCACTTAAAAAAGAAACAAATATGTTTTACTGAAGTATTTAGTGTGGGATATGTTTTTGCCATAAATAAAGAGGTCAGATCCAACCTGCATGGCCACAGATAGCTGAAAGCCTATTGTTCTTTGAGCAACTGATAAAGTCAAGTAAGCCTTCAAGACAGACAAATTTCTAAGAACTGATGCAGCTTATACGAAAGAAGGGGCTGATGTGACTGAACCAATAATTTTATAAATGCCAGGTCACACCAAATAATCCATGCATTTCATTAAAAGGAATGATGGACAAAAGTTTAATTTAACCTTCCAAAGTAAACATGAGTAAACAAAACTGAAGGTCTTTACTTCAAGTGAAAATATCCTAAAATAAATTTATCTTATTCTTTAGACTAGTATGAACATGTATAGACTCTCTTCTCTTGGTTTTGGTTTTTTTTTTTTTTTAACTTTAACTCGAGGGCAGTCTGTGTCTTCTAGTCTTTTACATTTGGCAGAAGCAAAATAAATCATGAAATACTGTACGCAAAGATAATCTGAAGTATAAATCATGATTTATGAATTCTTCCCAAATAGGATATGCTGACAAAAGAATAGTCAGACAGGGTCATTTATTGGTTTTTGCTGATTTCTCTGAGATATATTTTCTGAGAACCGAGTTCTTTCCTTTATAATGAACTGCAGGCAAAGTAGCAAATTTTTCTACTTCCTTCCTTTCTTCTTCCTTCCTTCTTTCCCTTTTGTTGAGACAGGTTCTTGCAGTGTAGTTCAGGCTGGGCTTATACTCCCTGCAGAGCCCAGGCTGGCCTCACACTCAGTGCAAGCCGCCTGCCTTAGGCTCCCAAACGATGGGATTACAGGTGTGCATCACCACGCCCAGCAAATTTTTCTATTTTCTCTTGTAGTATATAGCTTCTCATATATCAAAATATCAAAATACAATTTCTAAAATGAGAGTAAATGCAAACTGTCAGGTTCTAAAAACACCATTTACACGGCATAAATCTTCCTTAAGAAAGACAAGACGAGCTCTTGGTTAAACCACAAGTTTAGCCTGAAAACAAGTTTTGGCCATCAGAATTCACTCATTTGGTGGCTGGGAATTCTTTTAGAGCAATGGGCAATGTGTCACATGGCCACCATTGAGCACATGTGTGAAGTTATAGAGTCCCCTTATTATTTCCGCATTGTTTACTTACTTCCACTTTTCTTCCCCTCTCCTCCAAGTACTTGACTGGCTGCTTCAAAAGCAAAGGAATAAGCCAGGCATGGTGAATCAAGCCTGTAGTCCCAGCACTCTGGAGGCTGAGGCAGGAGGATCTTTGCAGGCTCAAGGTCAGCCTGAGATACAAAGTGCGCTCAAGGCCAGCCTGCACTGCATAGCAAGACCCTATCTCAAAAAGACAAAAATAAATAAAAGCGAAGGAATGGGAAAAAGAGTAAAATTGAACCAATGAGTGAACTTGGTTACTATAAGAACCAAAAGAACACTGATAAAAGTCTGAAATGGAAAACAAAAACCCAAATGAAATGCGTATAAAATCACTGCCTTTTAGGGACAGATATTTTAGTAATACTCTATTTCAGATGGTAAGGAAATGTAAGCCCAAGGCAGTCATAATGTGCCCAAGGTCCACAGCTGGTTATGACATCACTGAGACTAGAACCCAAGCAATCATTGCAATAAGCTGGCTCCTACACACCCGCTAGCAGAACCATTCACCTGAGCCAATTCTGTTATTGGGAAGAGGGATTCCCTAAATTTTCAGAATTCAGGACTATCTCTTAACCACTGGATAAGAACACAGAAACACTAGAATCAGCCCCAAAAGCAAGCTCTCCCCATGTACAGCACCCCACAAGCAGACCCTTGAGTAAGTTCATCTTCACTGCTCTTCTCTGGCCACACTGGCCCTCTCACCCGCAAGCAAGCTGCTTTCAAGCGCGGGACCTTGCCATCAGCAGATCCTCCACCTGGCCCCTTCCTCCCAGAATCTCCTCATGGTTTGATCCTTTTCACTGCTCAGGTTCAAGTGCACCTCCTCAAAGAAGCCCTTCCCAGTCACAGGTGTTCTTGTCACCATGGGTCCTCTGTCCTCAAAACCACCAGAAGGGCTGAAACTTCCATATATAGTACTGCATCCCCAATCTTAAAACCATGCCTTCCATGAACGATTAAATGAATTAATCCGTGAAAGGTAAAGAAAAGATAAACCAACATGTGGGGGCGAATCTATAACTTGGTGCCAGGAAGTCCTCTCATTTACATTTTTATAAAAGTGAAGGGTAAAGAAAACAGAAAGCCTACTGGCTTCTATCTAAAGCATATCTTCTGGGCACTCTGCTAAAAGATTATTGCCAACGAAACAAAAATAACCATCTTTCAGCCTACATACTCAAGATATGCAAGAATTCAAGATCAAGTCGGAATATATTTCAAAATTCACCTGATTCTGCCAGCGGGAGCCCTGCAGTGCTGAATTTTGGGCATGTGAATAGTACATTGTTTTATTGAAACATTTTCCAAGATTTCTTTCCAAATTCAACTCCATGGTCTTTTTTTCCCTAAAGGGCAAAACACTAACCTGTTTCCAAGCTATTTAGTAATATTTTGGCAGAGATAATCCAGAAAAAAAAAAAAAGGTTGGCTGTATAGAACAGAGCTATCATTAATAAGAGAATGCCTCAAACTGTTCCTCTGAGCTTCTCACCTGTAGCTGACAGCCCAGCTACTGACATTTAGTTCTTACCAGATGGCTGTTTTATGGCAGCACCAAAGACTGCCCTCTAATATGATCAAGTCAGCCACACCAGAAAGAGTCTTTAAGTCTATATTTAAGAAAAGCGAAAACCAAGAGGGAACCATTTTATCTTTTCTGCCTTTGACAAATCTCAAGGTGAAGGCATCAAGATTACCAGTGCCTGGAACTGAGGCAAATGACAGATGCTTAGCAAATAATGACTTAATGACCAAAGAAATGTCTATAGGTTGCCCAAAGCCACACACAAGGCACATCAACTCCATCTAAGGAGGTATGCTGTGAATTCCAGTCAGACTCTACCAGTTACCTCCTAGCTCGTGACGCTAGGTGAAACACTCAGTCTCAGTCCCAGTTTTCCCACCTGTACCACAAAGCTAACAACATCTCCCTTGCTTGAGTGCTGAAAGAATGAATAAAAGCAACAGAGCTTCCCAAGCAGCTGAAGTCATCAGGTTGTGAAGTAAAGCTAGAGATTTCTCACAATCTGTACCTGGGAGGTTCGGGGACATTTATCTTTACAGGCCTACTGGTGTTAATGATGATGTCAATTTATCTGGTTGTAAGGACTGGTACTAGCACAACTGAACACCCATTCTCCCAGCATCAACTTCCACAGAAACCTGCTGTCACAGCTGCCAAAGTACTTGCTGTCCTTAACGTCTTTCATACTCTTTAGCTCGGCTATTTTATTTACCAGTCGCCTCCTCTCCTCCTCTAGTCTTGGAAAATTCTGCTTTCAGTCCCCAGCCAAACCACATCCCTATTTCAAACCTCTCCAAATTCTCACCTCCAATAACCAGTGCCAGGTTAGCACACCTGGCTCCAATTACTCTAGCACCAAGCTTTACTCCAGCCCCGGCCATTTTCAACATGCCTGATTACTTAGCATGTTTATCTCAGTCCAGCTGTGGCTGATTAAACCTATTTGTTTAAGTTTCTGTCATGTGTGTTCAGGGCCATGCGATGTTTCTGGGTCTCTGTCCTTTCTGTTCACAGGTGGTGTTCCTTGTCCCTGGGATGTACGGCGGATCATGAGCTCTCAGGGCTGCTTCCTCCCTCACTCCCACAATGCTTTGCACTGGCACACAGACTGTGAAGGCTGACCGCTGCCTGGTTCTAATTTATGGGGGAGGGGGGCCTGCTCAACAAACTGAAATGGTTATTTCCTCTAATCTTCCATATTTCAATAAATAAGAGATTCATGCGTAAAAGTAGAGCTCTTTGGAAAATCATGAAATTTTTACTCTGCAAGGTTGTAAGATCTAAGCAATGAAATGCAAAAACATTTCCCTGAGTATTTAGCGGCCAGATTGGCCTCTAGACCTGTAAATCCTACTTAATCCAGGGGTTTTTAATAAGGCACCAAATACCTTAATTTACATTTCTGCTATTTGTTGGTTCTTTAGCCTATAGAGGGTTTCTTTCAAGTTACTTTCTAGTTTAACACGTCCTAAAACACTTTTAACTCTAATTTTCTATTGGTATTTTTCACTAAATGTAAATCAAGCTGTTTTTCAATTGGTGGCCTACACTAACTGCATTAAAAATATATCCACCTTTCCGGATGCAGACACAGAAAACAACAGCACTGAAAGAAAGAGTCCAATCTTCTCAACTTGTTCATATTGGCAAAAAGGAAAAAAAGAAAAGAAACAGAGACTCATGGTTCACACACTCACTCATGTTGAAACAAAAAAGATGAAGTTATTACATAGAGAACAGATCTTATTCACTAATAATGCTAGTAGCTAACACCCAGCTGCTCCGTGAACCACTTCTCAATTATTTCACAGTCACACAAAACCTATGAAATAGACTCTATTATCCCCACATGACAAAATGAGGCACAAAGAAGTAAGTTGCCCAAAGACACACAGCTCATAAAGCGTTGAGTTAGGCTTCCACCGAGGGTGCTCTACCCCACACTCAGCACTCTTGTAACAGGCCCATTGGATCTTCAATAAAAATGTGATGGTGGCTCAGACCAAATGTGACAGTGGTGGTCAAAGGTGACAGATTCAAAATATGTTATTATGCTGGAACAAACAAAGGGCTGGCCAAATAGCTCAGCGGATTAAAGCACCTACAAGCAGGCTCAGGGGCCGGGGGCTGGGGGCAGGATCTCCGGGGCCTGCTGTGCTGGCCATGCCCCCAGGGCATGCTGAGACAGCAAGTGAGACTGGGTGGGGTGGCGCATGCCTGTAATACCAGCACTTGGGAGGCTATAAACAGGAGAATCACTATGAGACCAACCACCCTGTAGTGAGACCCTGAATACCCTGTAGACCCTTCCCTAAAATACAAAACAAACAAACAAACAGGATCAATAAAATGCCAGAGAAAATACAGAAAATCATAGATGATGGTTTGACTTTTGGTCTTGGCAACTAGACATCTTTTACAGAGATGGGGGGCTATAAGGAAGGATCAAACTATAGATAGGGGCTGTATGGAACTCCGGATAATTCCCTAAGCTAAAGAAAGGTAATGTGTTCATTTTTTGTAGGTGCTATAACAAATTACCTAAAATCTGGTGGCTTGAAGTGACAGGAAATGTATTCTCTCACAACTCTAGAGACCAGAAGCTCACAATCAGTATCTTGGGGGCCAAAATCAAGGTGTCGGCAGAGCTACACTCCCTGCAGAGACCCTAGAAGAGAGCCCCTTCCTTGCCTCCTCCAATTTCTCGTGCTGTAGGACTGCCTTGGCTGACGACCTCACTCCTCTACAGTGCCTTCAGGATCACAATGTCTTCTCCTCTTCTATTTAGATCCTCAAATCTCTCTTTTTTTCAAATCTCTTTCTCTAAGGCTATATGCGATGACATTCGGAGGCCACCCAGTTTATCCAAGAAAATCTCATCATCTCGAGATTCTTACTCACATCCTGGAAAACTTTCTGTACAAAGGTAATATTCACAGGTTTTGGGAGTCAGGACATGGAAATACGTTTAGGGGCCTACGACAGCTAAATATGGGAATAAAAAAATCCACATGTATAGATAAAGAAACATTTCCCTCTTCTACATGAGAATCTGATCTTCTGTTAACTCTTAATTCTATAACCCTTACACAACCTGGGTAAAATGTTACATCAACTGTAATACAAATCAACTTTGGGACTATAAAAAATTTTAAATATCTGACAGGAGTAAGCAATCTTTGCAGGGTTTCCTGGGAGCGGTGGCTCAGTGGGTACCACAGGAACTATTCCCATAGCATAGAGCAGTGGTGGCAAAGCTATGGCAAACATGCTCCTGGGAGGGAATAAGGCTTTTAAACTAGGGACAGACAGCCATGAGAAGCTCATCTCCTGGCACCCAAGCCACCAACTAGAGAACTCCTACGGCTGTACAACTAATGTGCAAAGAAAGGCAGCCAGAGAAAGGAAATGCCACCTGTCCCGCCACCAGTTGCAGTCCTTGTCCTGCAGTTTTTTGAATAGATGGAAGCCACCTGAGTCTGCTGAGCCTGAATGCTTACTTGAACCCTAGGAGAGCCCATGTGTATTTGTTGCCAAGTGTTACAAACGTAATTTCAGCCGACTATTTTCATTTTTCCCTCCACTACAGTTACCAGCAAGGAAAAGCCTTTGTTTCCTCAGTTCATCCTCCCATGGTCTCACTCATAGGCAGCAAAGTGGCTGAAAGAACCACAGAGGAAAAAAAAAAAATTAGAAAAGAAAAATTTGGTAAAATAAACAAAAACTGAATTGACGACTTCCTCTGGGAGAAGTGCACGGTGCCTACCAATGATGACGACCGGCTATGCCATCTGCCGGCGCTGCGCCTTCCAGAGGCCCCTCCTGCTGGATGAAGGGCAAAATCCCAGCCCACATCTCTGCTGGAAAAGTGTGAGTGGGCTCATTACTCAGAGCCAAGATAAAGGATAAATCTTTATGAGTACCGTAAGTATGAGTCATAAAAAATAGGAAACACATGTAAGGCATATACAGAGTAATAGTACCAAGCCAGCAAAGGCGTTTAGGAAATGTATATAAGAACATGGCAGAAGGGAACTGAAAGTCACCCTTGTACATTGCTCCAAAGCACACCAAAACACTCACAGCAAGTCAAGGGTCTATTATCACTCTGTTCTCTAATAAACATAAGTCATTTCCCTACTTGGAAATACACTGAGGTGGTTTTTTTTTTAAATGCAAGTAGGAGGAGAATCAAGAAAAAGTAACTTAGAGGAGGCTCTGAAAGTTTTTATGATTTGGGAAATCTGAACAGCTTCCAAGTAAAACACTGGGAATTAGATCTTTAACAGCATTAAAAATGAACAAGAAAGATTCTTTCAGAAAAACACTTGTCCTCAATTTTGCTGGTACCGCTTCATTTAGATTCTCACTATCTTAACAACCAGTGGTGATAAGGGAAAAAAGAGGAGACTCTTGAAACCTTATTTAAACAGGAAACAAAAATAAACAGCAACACGTGCACTAATAACAGACATCGAGGAAGGGCCAGGCTGAAGACTCTCAGGGATGCTGGGATCAGCAGAAAGAACTCTCCGCATGGAAGAGGCAGAGCCCTCAGCCCACTGCACCAGATGCAAACCATAGAAGGGAGTGACCACCCCCAAAAGCCTGCTGGGGATGAGTGACAGAGGCGAAACGCAACGTCATAGGAAATTAAGCTGTTCAGTTGCCCTTGATTTTTAAAGATCTCTACATTTAAGACTGAGCGTGGCAAATAAAAGAGACAACTGAAAGGCCACGTCTCACACCAGAGCACACTTGTCCTCACAGACTTGGCTCCCTAAGCCCAACCTTCTCTTTTATCTTTGGAAGCTCCTGGTCTCAAGCAGCTTGTATGTCTATTTACTTGAGGTTGACAAGAACTGTGTATTGTTTAGAGTTTCATTAAGTGTAAAATTTACCAAAGGTTCCAAGAAAGTCCATGCTCTTGAGCTATTCTGAGGCAGAAGCTTTAACATAACTTCCACATCACACAAAAAATTCCAGCTGTAGGCCAGTAAAAGACCGCAGAAGGGGCCAGGGAGATAGCTCAGTGGCATAAGCAACTTCTTGGCATGTGCAAGGTCCTGAGTTTGATCCCTGGCAAAAAAAAAAAAAAAAAAAAAAGACAAAAGAAGGGCCGGCCAGATAGCTCAGTGATTAAAGCACCTGCTTAGGCAGATGCAGGGGTCAGGGTTTTGATCCCTGGCCTGCCATGCCAGCCCTGTCGCTGGGGTGCACTAGACAGCAATTGAGACTGGGTGTGGTGGTGCATGCCTATAATCCCAGGAGTTGGGAAGCTGAAAACAAGAGAATCACTACAAGTCTGATCTACATAGTAAGACCCTATAGACCCTGCACTAAAAATACAAAAAAAAAAAAAAAAAAGACTGCAGGACTACAGCTAGTGCTGAGAGGCGGGACACCTCATTCTCTCTGTCATTTCTCAGTCTGCAAACAGCTGCTGCATCTCTGCTCTCCTCGCTCTCAAGGCACCTGCATATGTGGTCCCCGAGAGCAAGGCTGAACCTACCGCAGGAGGGGGCTCACCTCTTAAGACATGAGTGCAGGTCCCAGGTAAATCAGCACCCAGGTGCTGACTACAGGCCCTGTGGCCAGCCCAGTACTAGGCACACAGAATCTCTTCACCAAGTTTCTGCAGAAAATTCAAAAAGAACCAGAGCTGTGTACACAGGTATCAACAAACAGAAACGAGATATGTGCCACAATGGGATATCTGGGCTCCAGGTGAGAATTAGGCTATGGCTGTCATTCTGGTTCCTAAAGCTGGCTTTGTTCTATGGATCAGGGGAAAATTCTCTAACTAGAAAGCAGGACTGGAGGGCATCTCAGACCCTACAGAGCAGTATTCATAGGAATTAAAATCCATAGCCACTTAAACAGTTTTGGCAAAATCCTATTAGACTACTAGAACAATCTGGTAATAAATTTGTAAAAGCCAATTTATCTTTCAATCCCACTCCTAGGAGTTTAAAAAGGCTACCTGCTATGTGGACTCTCGCTAGTTTAGCCCTTGAGGCCAGGCCAAGCAGCTCAGAGGAGGAGGACGTCAAACGGCCTGCCGTCTAGCTAAAGTGCCTGACAAGCTGGAAGGAAAACGCAGGGCACACAAGTGCAATGGAGGCCAGGCCTCCAGGCAGGCAGATGCCTACGTCTTTAAGACCAGACCCCTCATAAATGGCTCGCTTCTGCTGGACACCATGCTCTAAATAAACAGACTCTTTTGGCCGACACACAACTTCCTGTAGGGTTGTGGTGGGTAAAGCTTGAAGAGGCTGCCAAATCCAATGACCAGCAACTTCTGAGCTGACTTAGAAAACAAGCTACAAAGAGTCGAGTCCAGAGTAAACAAAGGAAAGAGCCACATTAAACAAAGAACAAATTACTATACGGGCAGGGATATTTTAAGTATTCACTGATCAAGAAAACAAACTTCTTTAAAAAATCAACTTATTAGGCATTTAATAATACACAGTAGAGTAAAATGCTCTCTTTCAATTGGAGGAATCCAAGTTAATTAATTCCAGCAATATTAAGAACTGACTCGAAGTCACCGCCTACATCATGAGGACAGATCATTCTCGGTGGCGCAACTTCAAACCCGGCTCAGATCAAATGAACGTCCCAAGGGAGCAAAATGAAGTCAAAAACCGTTTATAGCTCTTTACCCAGCTGAGGGAAAGGCTAACTAGTTTACTAGCAGATGACTAAAACCCCTAAGAGCAAAGAAGAATGTAACAAAGATTCAGACACGTGCTAGGGGAACAGTGCAACAGATCTGCAGAGTTTAGAGTCAGTCATAAGATGAATTAAAGGAGATTTAATTAAGGGGGAAAAATACCCAGCAGTGATGCACCTCAGAGAGGACTGGGGACCAAATACCAAGTCCCTCAGATCAGATGCAAATCAAATAAAGATGCACTGTGTGCAAGGAGAGTAGCTTAAGAAATGCACAGCTACACTTTAAACAATGTCCTCCAGCCATGTTGGGACCCAATTTGCATAATGCAAAAAAGCCCAAGACCCAGTCTCTGGCCTTAACAAGTCCACTTACCAGCTGGGTGCACAGATTATTTACACATGATTCAGCATCAAAGACTATAAGAAAAATCAAATTCTGTGCTCTGGGGAAGTGCAGAGCTTGGTAAATGGAAGTGGAGAATTCAGTTCAATGTTTATGACAGATGGAGGCAGACAGGGTAAAGGAATCAGAAAAAGGGGTCACTGATGGCAGGTGTGGTGCTACATGCCTATCACCTCAGTGCTGGGAACCACAGTGAGTTTGAGCCCAGCCTCAGACACACAGTGGTTCAGATAGCCTATACTACATAGGGAGACCCTATCTCAAAAAAGGAAGGCTGCCAAAGAAGTAAAACTTAAACAAAGACTTCTAAAAAGCAAGGCCTGGGAGAGTAAAGATAGAAGTTCAGGGGGGAAAAAAGATGGTCTCATGAGGTTGTCCAGGCTGATCTCAAACTTTAGGTTCAAGCAGTCCTCCTGTCTCAGCTAGGATCACAGGTGTATGCTATGGCCCCCAGGGCTGAGGTCCTAGAATCTAAAGCATCTGTGAGAGATTCAGATACAAGGGCTTCACATACCACACACACTTTGAGAAACACTGACCACAGGAGTGAGTCCAAACCATTACTTGTGTGGCCTTTCCAGTTTCATCTACTGTACCAACCCGCGGGTTAGTCAACGAGGACCCTAGAGGGGGAGTGGGGATGAGACGGGAAGGAGACACAAAGAATGAAGACAAGTTCTGATCAAGTCTCATTTATTTAGGGGAGGTGCTGGGTATATAAAGGGTGTAGGAATGAAGAAGTTTCGGCTCTTGATGTCAGCAGGTATCCAGGCAACAGAAGAAGGTCCCACCCCCCGGAGCGTAGCAGTAGACTTACGGCAAATAGGCAGTGTAAAGAGGGAACAGAAGCTTAACTCAGCAGAAGAATAAAAACTTAAAGAGTATGGCTGACACTATTATAAAACAGATACCAGTCACAGGTTTCCCACAATCTACCTCTTGTAGGTCCCACTCACCACTGACCAGCCATTGTCCTGGGGGTTGGCAAGCTCTTTCTGCAAAAGGCCAAATACTAAATATTTAAGGCTTTGGATTCATAGTTTTCAACTGTATCACTATACGAGGAGGAGAAAGATGAGAAGAAGGAGAAGGAGGAGGAGACAAGGAAGAGGAGAAGGAGAAGATGGAGGGGGAGGAGGAGAAAACAGCCATTAATAACATATAAACAAATGGATGTGGTTGCATCCTAATCAAACTTTGTTTACAGAAACAGGAATCAGACTGATAGCCATAGAGTGGAATAGTACTCAAGAATAAGAAGGCATGAAATAATGGATACTTGCTACAATATAAATAAATATCAATAAATTATGCTAAGCCTACCACCACAAAGCAGCACATACTGAATGATTCCATTTACATGAAGGTCCAGAAAACAAAAATCTAGAAAATAAATAGATCAGTGGTTGCCTTGGGGTGGGCAGGGGGCACACAGACTATGCAGGACTGTTAACAAGTACAAAGTTTGTTTTTTTTTTTTTTTTTTTTTTTTTTTTTGCGGTACTGGGGAATTGAACTCATGACCTTGAACTTGCCAGGCAAGCCCTTATTCTACTGAGCTATTTCCCCAGCCCCAAAGTTTTTTTTAGAGGGGGTTAAATATTCCAAAGTTTATTATGGTGCTTGCATATGACTCTGTACTAAAAGCCATTGACTTGTATACTTTAAACATGTGAACTTTATAGTGTATAAATGGTATCTCAATAAAGCTGTTTAAAAAACCAAAGCAGGCAACAAGCACAATTTGGTCCAGTGACTGGAGCTTGCCACTCCATCTGTAAACTGACCGCACTGTGTACATGAAAGAACTTTCCTCTGTACTCAGTGTCTGTTCTTCCCTCTGGACACTGAGGCCATCAGCACTAGGGCCTCTTTCAGATCCTGTGCCCTCTGGAAATCCTTCCTTCACCTCTAGGTAGAATTATCACTCCCTGTTGGCTGTGAGGCAGGAGAATCTCTAAGAGTTTGAGGCCAGCTTGGGATACAAAGTGAGTTCAAGCCCAGTATGAGCTTCACCGTAAAACCCTGTCTCAAAACAAGAAGAAAAGAAAATTGCCACTCCTTTTGTTCAGATTCACACTTTGATGAATATATTAGTCATATTATCTGCCATACTGCATTAAATTTATTCTCCTCTAATCTCAATGTAAGTGCTGAAAACATAAAGATAAATTATACTAGAAGAGTGGCACACGTTAGGCTTTTAGCAAATAGCTCATCAACAGGTCTGTGAACAAATAAATGAATGAATTATGGGAGTGGTATTCAGAGAAAATTGGTTTATGAAATGGCTCCCAACCAAGATGGAAAGAATTGAGGCCTAAATTGAAGATCCCAAGCCCAAGAGATAGGTTAAGGATGCACTGTTGCAAGATAGAGAGGAACACAAAAACCCAAGGAAAACTGCAGGGGAAATGGTGATAAAACTTGGTAACTGATCACATATAGAGTTTGAAGGGATGGGCAAATCCTCAATGGTTCAGAACTCTGATGGATGGTAAAGGCAACACTGCTGGACAGGGAAACTGCCTAAAAAGGAAGCATTGGGGTAGGAAGAACTGGCTTAGGAAGTTCCTTGAATTCCATTTCAGAGACAATGAAAGGCGTTATTAATTAGCATCTGATGGCTTCTGGTGTGCCAGGTACGTGTGCCAGCCCGAGGCATACAGAGACATCTGTCAGTAGCCAGCAAACCCCCATCATCTCCATCCCATAGGTGAGGAAGCCGGGCTTACAGAATTAAGTCACGCACCAGGGTCACATGCTTGGGAAGTGACAAAACTGACATTAATCCTGTATCTGAACCATGCTCATAGCTACTCCACACTTACGGAACCCAGAAGCTTGAGGAAGGACCAAGAGGTGGGGTGCAGCAGAACTCTGGTTTGAATTCTACTTGAAAAACCCACAGACAGTTCTGGGATTCACAGGCAGAAGGTAACAAATGGAATCCTAAGGACAGAAAAGCCACCCTGGGAAGAGCAGACAGAGGAAAGTAGAATGACCATGCTTCAATGGAGAGCTCTTGAGGTTCTGGCATGGTGGCTGAGTCCCGTAAAACCAGCTACTCAGGAAACTGGGAAAAGAGGAACTTGAGTCTGAGGCCAGCTTGGGCAACTTAGTGAGATCCTGTCTTAAGATAAAAAATAAAAGGATTAGGGGTATATATAGCTCAGTAGTAGAACATTCCAGATTGGATCCCAGCACCCCAAAAAGAAAAAACGGGTGGAAAGGAAAAAAGAGCACCAGGTAACAGAGCACCCTGAAACAAGAGGGGGGACCAGAAAAGGGGTGCCCAACAACCCTAAAGATTGCACATGACCTTTGCCCCAAGAGGAAGAAAAGTAAAATAATTAAAATACAGTAATTTGCACAGAAATAGTTAGAAAACATACTGCAGGGAAGAATGGAAGGTTAACAAATATTTCTGCAGAATATAAATGTTCAAGTTAGAGATATTAGCAGTAAGTCTCCTTTTTTTCTCAAGCATAATGTTAGAACAGCAGAAAAGCAGTGAAAACAAGAAACACAGGTTGTAGAATTGTATATTCTACGCACACACAAACCAGGCATTTGCTTAAGCAGTACATCTGAGGCTCAGATGTGTAGGGTAGGCCTGGTCCTTACTATGGCTCTTTTTTATATTCTCCACAACACTTCTAAGAGCAAAAAAGTCCTATCTCCAAATGTGGAGGATGTTCTTGTAGAAATATTTTTTAACAAGATTTTCAGGAAATTAAAGAAAATCCAGAGCAGTTACCATGACAACAACAGTGTGGGTCAAGGTTGTAACCCTGACCTCTAAGAAGACAAAACACTATGCTGGTTGGGAAATGCTGCTGCTGAACAAATTTAAAAAGGAGTCAAGGCAGTTTCCCCTTTCCACCCCAAGAAACAGGCAGAAAGAGAGGCTTTTTCAACCTGTCAGCCTCTGGCCAGCGTAGAACATAACACAGCACTACCTCAAGCTATAAGGGCAGAATCCAAACAGGCTCAATCCCTGTGGTGGGGTGGGTGGCTCTGGTTCCCTGGGCAGTTACACACCACCACCCACCCTCATAGGACTGGTAGCAGGGCTGAAGATACAAACAGCTGTAACATTGTTAACTTAGTCCCTGCCCTTGTTTGTTTGCTAAGCCTGGTGTGTATTAGTATCTAATTCCTGTTTTCACTTTTTCCACAGGTTTAAGGCTGGGCTTTAGAGAATTTGAGAGGCAGATGTAATTTCAGATGACACAGCCCTCCACCCCACGTTAGCAACTGTTCTTGACTGCTATGGCCAGTCCAACCCTGGCTCGCATTGTCCCCTCTGCAACAACCCTGTCTTGCTGTCCTCCACCCTATTCCTCTGTGCAGACCCCAACTGGCCTTCTTCACACTGCCTAGAAGGGCATCATTCTTTCCACAGCAAAGAAAAAATATCCCAGATAAAGAAGGAATATAACTCCGTTGCTGGTGTTTGTGTGATGTTGTTGTTCTCCTAAATGTGCTTTCTAAAAAGCCAGCCTTGAAAGTGTGCATTGGTTCTTTCAGTGGTGACAGCTACAGGCAAGATACACGCCCACTGCCTCCCTCTTGAGCACTTCCCCCTTTTTAATAACTGAGGGAGGGAGGGAGGGAGGGAGGGAGAGAGAGAG
>NW_004524650.1:9355464-9375213 GCF_000260255.1 Octodon degus | reverse complement strand
GGAGAGAGAGAGAGAGAGAGAGAGAGAGAGAGAGAGAGAGAGGCTGATCATCTATTGATACTGCAGAAACAGGAGGAAAGGCTATAGATGGACAGACAAGGAAGTAGGTAGCTGAGGGATCTCTCTAATACAATAGGTGGATAGGCAAATATCTCCCAAACTACCAAAATTAAAATTAAACACAAAGATGTTAAATCAGATGGCCAAGTCCTAGTACTGTAGCTCTTACAACTTTATTCTCAGAAGGAAATCTTTCGATGCACCAGTTCTCCCTTCCACAGTCAAAGCAAGTTCAGTTAAAAGCAGCTCTGGATTGTAGGCAGAGGACAGGTGAGCTATTGTGAAGGCTGCTGAAGCGTTAAGGAGATGATTAACTATGAAAGCAGACAAACATCCACTTGGCGGCGGCATTGAGTGTGCAGATCAGCAGCCAAACAGAGACCAATGGCCCTTGAGATCACCCCTGCATTTTATAATTACTGACATTTGGTATGATAATCCTAAACCAAGGAAAGGAAAAAAAAAAAAAAGACACTGTCACACACAGACCAATCCTAATACTCTCTCAAAACGCCAGGAGAATTGTAAAAGACACTAAGACTTGAACAGAGCTGTGGCAAGCCTATACACAAAACCCAAACCCTCCGTGAGACCTGCTGGCTCGGCTCGCTGACAGAGCTGACCTGGCGGGGTGAGGTTTGCAGCCAGGAACAAAGTCAAAGAGAGACTGTCTCTAGGCCTGGAAAAAACTTGAATTGCACCATCAACATACACCACTGGAGGCTAGCTCCAGGACTCGCCACCTCCCACGGTCCCAATGTCCTTCTCTGTTAAAACAGTGTGACCTTCCTTTCAGAGGGCTAAAGACTGGCAGAAGTAATGTAAGTGTCCGGCAAGGGGGCAGCCCACAGCAGGCATGAAATCTCCACCCTGGAACCGCCATCACTGTTACATGGTGAGTAAAGAAGATGTTAAAAAAAAAAAAAAAAAAAAAGGCAAGCAGAACAGTCAACATTTATATGTGCTTCTTTCCTTCTCTTTCTCCTAACTGTGGTCTTCTCCTGTCCTCAAAAGAACCAGGAAAGGAACAAGTTCATGCCACAGTCCTCCAAGAAGGTACAAAGTCAAAGCGATTTAGAGCCACATGTGTGATTAACCACACATCCCATTTGGCCGTGCCTGCCAACAAGCTTGGAGCCAAATTTCAAACTCAATCATAGCGACCACGTTAACCCACACAGCCAACAACTGCACCCTCCTTTTTCCTTTTGGTTCTCGTGTTGTACTTGTGCTTTTTTTGTTCGTATGTCTATTGTTGGAACCCATCCTAAATCTTCTTCTGGGATGAAGCAGGGAAGCAAGCCTATAAAATTATGGAAGGCAGGACGTTCTGATGGGTGAAGTTATTAAGCCTGGCCCCTTTCTCACATCAATGGAGCCTCCCAATTCTCACTCCACCCTACAACCCAGCACAGGCACACCCGCAAATCATGATCGGTCCCTCCTTTAATGATAGAACAAATACATAAATGTAAATGCCCACATCTTTCATATACATACGTAATGGCTAACTAGGCGCTACTAGCAGCTTTTCATAATATAAGCAAACAATTAGACAGAATGGAAATAAAAAAGACACAGACCACCACATGAAAGCAGATCACAAGTAAGAACTGGAAGATAGGAACGAAATTGTTGCCATTCCAGCAACTAATGAAAACATGTTTCTGTAAACAGCCTCTGATGGTGCTATAACCCTTCTCAGGACTCAGACTCAGGGGAGGGACCGAATTTCAGAGGCTCACAGAAGGGGAAGGGGCCTATTTTACTACAGCCAAAGGGCACTCACTGGCAGCTGGTTTGTACAGCTGTTTTATTTATTTTAAAAGACACATCCAATCTATCAGAGCTGTTTACCCTCTTCTGCCTGCCTCTGCCAGAGAGTCTTTTTCCAATTTCCTGTTCACTTCCAGGGCTGTTGTTTCCAAAACCAATGATTACAAATGAGAGGTGTGGTCTCACACAAAAAATACAGCTCCAGGTCTCGTGTCCCAGTGAGAACCCTGCAAGCAGGCCAGTGCAAGAGCAGCGCTTTGGTACCAAGGGCTTCCAGACGTGGCTGGAATGAACCCTCCTCTGCCAACCAATACGATCATTTGTCCAACTTAAACATAACTGTTTCCCCAAATCTTATCAATTACTCCCTCCAGGTAGGCTCTGTCACCTCCCCTTCTCCTCAATTGAAGCGCCCAAAGGCACCTGGAGTTTAGTCAAACACAAGAGAAGGGGATTCATCCCACATCTGGACACTAATCCTGCACCGCTGACGAGCCAAAGGGAAGTGGGGCTAATTCAGTAATTCCTTCACATTCAGGGATGCTGCTATGAAAGGGAACTACTGCAGAGTCAAGATCATTAGAGTCAAGGTCATGCGTGGCACGGAGCCAGCATCCTAATTCTTCTGCTAACTTGTGAGCAATGGTACTTATTTCATTTTGAAAAATATCTGCCTCAGGCCAGCAAAATAGCTCAGTGGACTAAATGCCTGCCTAGGCAAGTGCAAGGACTGGGGTTTGATCCCCAGCACCACCTCTAGGCGTGCTGTGCCAGCCCCACCTCTAGGCGTGCTGAGCCGGCCACCGAGACCCGGCATGGTGGCACATGCCTATAATCCCAGCATTGGGAAGGTTGAAAACAGGAGGATCACTAGCAGTCTGAGCTGCATATGGAGACCCGTACAAAATATACAAATTTAAAAAGAAAAACATCTGCCTTTTCTATCTGGTTGGGAGTGTACAAAGGTTGCCCCGCCCTCCCACTACCACCCCCAAACAGATCAGCTGGTATTTCTAACATAGCACATATCTATAAAAATCAAGTTATCCATTAAGAATAACAAAGAGATAGGGCTGGTGAGATGGCTCAGTGGTCTAAAGCACCTACTTAGAACAAGCTTAGCAAAGCACAGGGACTGCGGTTCAATCCCCCAGCCCCACATGCCAGCCAGCCCCACCCCCTGGTGGGCTGAGCTGGACACACCCACACCCACACCCACACCCACACCCACCCACACACACACACACACACACACACACACAATAAATAAAATTAAAAAAAAAAGAATAACAAAGAGTTGGGAGAGTTTAGATTGTCAGAAGAAGCAATTTTAGTATTTTTTTAAAAAGTGAACTGAGTTAATGTAAACTTTATGGGCGAATTATAATGTTGGCAGGTCTAATGATCTTTTAGTTTCTTTATTGAGATATAATTTATATCCCATCAACAGGGATATAAATATCCCATCAACACTTTTTAGTATATTCACAGGACTGTAAAATCATTACCATAATTTAATTTTGGAACACTTTCACCTCCCACTCCAAAATAACTGTAACCATTAGCAGTCAACCCCTACTTCCTGCTTTCCCTCATTTAGTCCTAAGCAAGCACTCACCTGCTTTCTGTGTGTATAAGTCTGTGTATTCTGGATAGTCCATGAATGGAATTACAAAACATAGTTGCTATGTCCACCTTTTACTATGTTTAAGTTTCATTCACGTTACAGCACCTATCAGTACTCTACTCCTTTGTATTCCAAATGACATTCCACTGTATGGATATACTACATTTTATTTCTCCACTCATCAGAGTACAAAATTCAAAGTGTTTCCACTCTCTGAGC
This sequence comes from Octodon degus, assembly GCF_000260255.1. Taxonomy (NCBI): domain Eukaryota; kingdom Metazoa; phylum Chordata; class Mammalia; order Rodentia; family Octodontidae; genus Octodon; species Octodon degus. The sequence continues at coordinate 9,371,531 of NW_004524650.1, read as the reverse complement.
ACTACCAATAGTGCTGATATGAATATTCCCAGGCAGGCTAGGGTGTGAGTCTGTGTTGGATTTTTCTCTTGGGTACAAACCCAGGAGTAGAATCACCGGGTTACATGGCTCAAGTGATTTTTTTCAAAGTTATTTACGCAACTGCAGCATTGCCTCTCCACGGTCAGCGGATGGAGAGAGCCAGGAGCACACAGCACCTTCCTAGCCCCATCGTGCCGTCCACCGCCAAACCCTCTCTTATTCTCTCTTTGTCCGATGTCACCTTCCACATTAACTCCGCATATCAACAAAGTACTCTGAGCTCTTTACAGCATGATGGCACGTCAGAGCCAGCTGGAATTTCCAAAGATCAATTATTCCAATCATCTTTTAATACAGCATTAAGCTACAGTCATCTAATCCTCAAAGGTCCTCCAAAAAGAAACAGTGCAATTGCCCTTAGTTGTCTATCCTCAGAAATGCTGTGAGATCACCAGGGGCACACACCATGCAGACGTTGAAGGGGGACACTCAGTGTTCAGGCTTCCAAACACCCATGAGACATCCTCAGCTTCTTCCTTCTCTTCTCCCTGAGCACATTCCATCCCGTCATGCGGCTCGTCTTCTCGTCTTCTGCACCTATAATACCACCGCCTCCTACACTACGCTCCCGTGTGGGAGGGTTCTGCTAGCCTTGCTTAAGGTATTTCTCCTTTCCTCCAGTAGTCTTATTGAATTTATTTTCAGAGTCAACAACAGAGCCGCACAATTTAACATCAAGAATTTGGGGCTGATGCTGCTTCTGTAACAGCCTGGACTTTCTTTTCCTTCCTCAGTTCCTCTGAGAGAAGCATATATAAGAAGAGTAATTATTGCTGCTGAAGAATTGCTGGAGTCAGCAGCGCCTCATAGGAACTGCATTTCCTCCTCCTCTCCTCCCTTCCCTCCCACCCCAAACTCCCCCATAAGTTAAGAATTAAAGATGCATTAGGGGGATAAAGAAATCTGACCTGAAATATGTGCTGCAGCAACAGTGGCAAGCAACCAAGAGTATTAACAATAATTTCCAGCGGAGCTAGAAAGGTTAGATGATCTGTCTTTGAAATGAGCCAACTCTGCACACTTTCAGGAGATTAAACTCCACTTGCTTTTCCTTCTGGATGCCTCACGCCTCTCTTTTCCCTCCTCCCCCTAAAGGAGAGGGTGGTGGGGCACATAAACAAATGGCTCTAGAAGTTATTTTCTTGACCAGGAAAAAACTAAAAGATAAATTTTATTCTGCATTAGTTTTCCATACTTTGCTGCGACCAGGATTTACTGTGCTTTCTTTCTCCCTAGAAAAATAATGTCTGACTGATTAACATTTGTGACACACTTAAGTCAAAAAATGAAACAGAATGACAACTGTGTGTTATTCTGTAGGAACATCTACCCTGTAAAGAAGCACGGTGACCGTTTACCCATCAGCCAGGCCATCTCAGAGTTACCGGAAAGAGGAGCTCATTTCTTTGAGAGTCATCACTTTGGCCAAGTGAGTTATCTCTGCACCTGTTTTATCACCTGTAAAATGATAGGCCCTCGTGGGGTCGGGGTGAGTCACACAGTGCTGGCCCAGAACAATGCTGAGTGGCTGAGAGCCCATGCCATCACCCTCCCAGCACTGCCAAGACCACCACCGTCCTCCCGAATCTGCCTGGACGCCACCAGGGAGCTGCTGCAGGGAGTTACATGGAGGCGCAGATGCTGCCATCTTCATTCCAGAGTGATCCTGGCTCCCCAGGCATGCTGCAGGCGCAGCAGGTTAATGAGACAAAGCAGGAAAGGCAGACAGAGAGGTCACAAGTAAAGCTGGAAGATATCTGACAGGTCCAGAGAAACGGTCCCTTGTTTTCTCCCAAACATATTTAGAAGATGCAATTCTGACATTCTTCCCATACAGGGAGCCAGAAGTAGGACAGAAGGGAGCAATCTTTGGAAAGAGAAATCTTAAAGTTGCCCAGGCACAGAGAACTATCCATTATTTTAATTCCTGCCCCCTCATGTATTCACACATGAGAATCCTTGTGGAATCCAGAAGAGAAAAAAAAAGAGCTCTTTCTTCAGAAGAGCATCTTTTCGGACTCAGGGCAAGGACTGAGGGCTGACAGCCATACCCACCTCTCTCAGGGGCTGGTCAGGCGCTTTCTCATCAGCACGGAGATTCAGGATGTGGACCTCCTGTGGCAGCCCGGTGGTACCTCTGCTGGCACAGCCTGACAGGACGGTGAAGCTCTCCATCAAGGCCTGGACGGGGTGGGAGGCATTGACAGGCGACAGTTCACACTGGGCACTGGACTCTGGACCTGCTTGTGGAATCACAGACATAAAGCGTTCAGTGCCATTCTCCCTCAGAGAAGCGATTTTGAATAATCAAGCCAACCCACCAGAGAAGCCTTTACAAGTACACTGTTTCCAAAATAAAACAACAAAAATACCTAGCCTATTCTGCTGAAATTCCCACCCCTTACATTTCCTTGGGATGATTCTGCTGGATACTTGATTCTCTAAATGTCCATTTAGCTTCACAAATAATGAACATACTCCTCTGGGTGGAGGACACTCTCCATTTGACATTTGTGTTTAATTGTTCGTCTCTTGGAAAAAAAATCAGAGAAAATCAGAAGAAATTGCTTAAAGGCCCAATCGTATTTATGAAAAAAAAAAAAAAAAACCTAAAAATCCCTGAAATGTCAAGAATTGCATTCTCAAAAAAGGGTATAAAACCCAGTCCATGCATTTTAAGAGCTTCCCTTTATTAAGGAAAGCAAAATAAAATTAAAGACGACACAAAAAAGGTTGGTCTGAATAGAGCCAAGCACCATACAGCACAGTTTGAGCAAGAGATCAGAAAAGTTCTCCCCCAAGAGGCAGGACCTGAGCAAAGCCCCACACAGAAAATGCAGAACCCTGCTCATAGGGGACGCCTGCCTTTTCATTCTTCTTTCCTCTAATCAGCCAAGTCTTAAATTTTATTTTTTTAATATTTTATTGAGAATCAAATATCAATGAGACACTTTCCAAGCTGATTAATAGAACATTTTCAATAATTAATACATTGCACATTGTTATCGTCTCAGCGGTCATCCACAGCACAAGAAGCAGCCAGGACATCCCATCCAAACACCACTACTAGAAATCCTTCCTCTCACCAAACCAAGCGAAAGCAGCCGTACATCTATCCTAACTATTCTGTATATACAAATACAAACTGGTCCTTCCTCTGTATCCCCCTTCTCCTGTTCAGTCCTGTCAGACACAGGTATTCTATTGGCATCTAAATATTATAGGTGCTTGAATTCAGTTAAACAATCCAACACAGTCCATAGTCCACAATAGTAGTGGGTTGTCCACAGAAGTTGTTGACTAGAGCCTTTTACAGTTCAGCATATTAATATGGCTTTACTTTATATATCTCGTTTTCATACTTCTCTGCTGGATGGTTAAGACCAAGATAAAGCAAGACCTATATAACAAGAAATGTAACTTTTATATCTGCCAACGTCAGCCAAGTCCCCTTAGGATTTATCCTGTAACCCTGTACTGCACTTTGTAGATCTTTTGTCAGTGTCAGCCATGAGGATGAGTCATGGCCAATGCTTGACCAATTTGCTCTCTGTGAAAGCCTGAGAGAATTTTTTTTCTCTCCATGTGACTCTCCCCAGGCACACTATAGATCATCAATCATATTCCTCTGTGGCTCTATAATCTCCTTGATCAGATAATTTGGGGCACAACTGAGTTACATGATGTTACAGTACAGGTTCTCCTATGTCCTCAGTCTTCACTGACCTTGAAAGGCTAGGGCCAAAATGCTAGTGAACCTTGTAGACCTTCCTTTTCTCTGATTTTTAGTCTGCAAACTTAAGTTGTTAACCCTCCAGAAGAGAAGCTTATTATTACCCTGCAACATATGCAGTTCGGTTTACCCTGTCTAAATATCGAACAACTTAGGCATAATGTGGAACAGGTATCTTCCATCAAGTATTGATGTGTTGAAATTTAAGTCCTTACAGAATATGAGGAAAAAAAATTTTTAAAGAGGAATAAACACATAGTTTTACACAGAAATTTAGAAATCTAAACATATACAGCATTGTAGCAGGACAGTCCTGTGACATTTTTTTTTCTTTTTCTTGTGTTTTTTAGTTTTTCATTTATTACCTATTTAAAAAAAGAAAAACAAAAAACAAACAAACAAACAAAAAAAAAAACCTTTTACCTGTGAGACAGTATGGTAATGATTGGTATGTCATGACAAGAAGTATGCACTTAGAAGACCAGAATGACAGGCATTCCAAGCGTGACCCTTCTATTACACATTGCTATCTTCAGTGTAGTTGTTTGGTTCACAGGTATCAGCATATATAGTTAGTCAGGTTAAGAATCCTACCAATTAACTGCTAGTTTCAAAAACCTGCTGATGTTTCTCAGGATCATTGTCTTGCCCATCTTGTGCATACAAGTGTATGGCTTTGTCCCTGTCCTGTTTCCCAGCTTTTCTCCTTATCCTCTCCTTGCTTTCCAGTCCTCAAGTTCTCGCTTTCCTTTTAGTTGTGTTATATGTTTCTATTTGTATTTCTTCTTTTGATTTCTTACACTAGGGAGACTATGTGATATTTACACATGTGGGTCTGGTTTATTTCACTTATGAGTATATCTTCAAGTGGCATCCACTTAAATATAAATGCTTCAAGTTTATCATTCTTTATAGCTAAGTAATACTCCATTGTATAAAAATACCACATCTTTTTCATACATTCCTCATGTGACGGGCATCTTGATTGTTTCCAAGATTTGGCTATCACAAGTTGTGCTGCTCTAAATGTAGGTACACATATGTCACTATGATATGACATTTTCAGTACCTCCAGGAAAATTCCCAGTAGGGGGATAGCTGGCTTGAATGGGATTGACAGTACTAGTTTCTTAAGGAGTCTCCACACTGATTTCCATAATGGTTGTACCAGCCTACATTCCCACCAGCAGTGGAGAAGGGTTCCCTTTTCCCCACAGCCTTTCCAACATTTGTTGTTGGTTGATTTGTTTATGATAGCCATTCTTTCTGGGGTGAGATGGTATCTCAGTGTTGTTTTGATTTGCATTTCACAGATGGCTAGTGATGTGGAGCATTTTTTCATATATTTATTTGCTTCTTTAATTTTGTCCTCTGAGAAGTGTGTGTTCATCTTAGATGCCCATTTCTGGACTGGGTCTTTAAATTTAGGGGCCCTAATGGTTTTTAGTTCTTTATAAATTCTAGAGAGCAGACCTTTGTAAGCCTTAAATTCTAAACCCACCCATTTCTATTTCCTTCCTTCCCCTAAGCAGTTAAGATCTCCCTCCACAGAACTCCAGGTCTCAAGCTCTCTAGCCCACCTTCTATACAAAGGAGGCCTTCCTATACAGGGTGCTCAAATGTGCAGTGGTTCCAAACATGAATGCCTATCCCTTTTATCTCGGTCTCTGGAGAACTGCTGGCCCAAGAAATAAAGCTCAAGCTTTTCACACGGCACTTGTGGCCTTCCATCCGCCCCTTCTCATCCTTCCAGCTGCATCCTTCCCAGCCTACTTTAGGAATGGCAACTTGCACAAAGATCTCCAAACATTCCACGACTCAATTCCTTGTCTTTATTCAAGCCTGTCTCAAATTCATCTTTCTTTCTAATTCTACCTCCGTGACAAGCATCCCAAGCAGAAGGAGGCACTTTTTTCTTCCGTCCTTCCCATAATTTCTCTGCCATCTGTTTCACTTACACTAGTGGCCACAGTGGCATACATCTGTCTTTGACAACTGACTGTGACCTCCTGAGGGCTGTAGAAGTTACTCATCTTTGTATCTTCAGAGTCCTATTTAGTGCATGTTATTTAAGAGATATTCAAAAAGTACTGGTTAAATGAATAAATAAATCACTATGTTTCTCTTAATGCTTCCTCTCTGATCAATGAGTAGGGCATCATTCTGCAGACTAGAGTTGGTTTTAAGGAATGAATTTGAGAAACAGGTTGCTATGGTGATGTGAGGTACAACCCCATGACCACATGGAGGGAGACATTCAGGAGAAAGGAGGAAGGGACACTGAAGGGGCCCAGGGACTGCCCCCCCCCCCCGCCACCATGATGTGTTCACTACTTTAAACTAAAGGACCTTGGAGAGTAGAAGATGCTAGAAGAAGCTTCCCTCTGAACTCTCCTTGACTGCTTAAGCTCTGGAAGCAAGCAAGAAGCAATGAGCCCTGCTCCCTTCCCCAAATTTTCATTCACTGAACTCATACTGCAGGAAGAGAGAATGAAGTCCATCAGTACACTTGCACAAGCCTTTCTCATTCACCACTGTCTTCTGTTTTGGTTCTAGTTAATATTCCAGAGAGAATCATTTACAAACCACTGTCTGTTCTGCAGATAAAAACAAAACAAAACATAGTCTCAGGTGTCTATACATTCTCCAAACCCACCAGCATCCAGTGAAAATCATTTTCAAGCCCACATTCCCTGACTGCCTGCCACAGGAGGATATCTCCCGGGCTTTTCCTTCTGCTGTCATTTTTCCCCTTTTGCAGGTTAATAGTTCACATTGCTTTTCTCCTATTTAATTTGATTATGTCAGCCTATTCCCATTAACCTGCAGAGAGCAGAGAGGAAATATCCCTTCATTCTTGTACAGTAATACCTCATCGTCTCACGCCTGTGGAAGCGTGGTGCTACTGGTCCAGTTCAATAGTTAAACATTCTGAAACTTGAACCCACTAAAGCAACCTTCCAAAAATGGAGCCTGAACAAAAAGCTCTGGACATTACAGAAATTCAAATTAAAACAACACTGAGGTTCCATCTTACTGCAGAAAGAATGGTTATTGTCAACAAACCAAATAACAGTAAGCATAGTGTTGGTGAGCCTGTGCAGGAGATGCAATCCTTCCCTGTTGTTGATGGGATATAAACCAGCACAACCACTAAAGAAATCAGTATGAAGGCTGACCAGATAGCTCAGCAGATAAAGCACCTGCTTAGGCAGACACAGGGGCCAGGAGTTCAATCCCCAGCCTGCTGTGCGAGCTCCACCCGTGGGGTGCACTGGGTCAGAGATTGAGATTAGGCATGGTGGTGCATGCCTGTAATCCCAGTGCTGGATAGGCTGAAAAACAGGAGAATCACTATGAATCCAATCTAGTAATGAGACCCTGTAGACCCTACACTAAATACTTTAAAAAAAAAAAAAAAAAAGAAATCAGTATGGCGAATCCTCAAAAAACTAAGATAGAAATTATATTTGATCTACCTATTCCAAATACATCTAGTATTGTCCCAAAATAGTATACACATGTTTATATCAGAATACATACTGGGTGTTAAATATTTTATGTTTTTACTTTAAAGAAAATAAAAAATAATAGATAAGACAATAGAAATGATAACCCACAAGACTATAGGAATTCAATAAAGGTTGTTATATTGCACATGGTTGTCTTCCAAGCAGTAGCTCAGATTACCAGATATACGCATGTAAAATTGGTCAAAATAAACATTTTAAGCATTAACTGATCCCAAAAAAAAAAAAAAACAGAAATTAGTAGTACAATCATCTTAGCTATCCTATGTATATGCCTACAGGATTTTCCTCATCCTTCTTTCTTTTGTCCTTTTCCTCATCCCAGTTGTTCCTTCCCTTTCAACAGTTTCTTTCCCTTTCACAGTTTCTATTGTACCTTTAAGATTTTATTCATTCTTTCATGTTCTTACTCGAGGGAGACAATGTGATGTTTTCACAGCCAGGTCTCACTTAAACTTTTTTTTTTTCCTTCTGTATTCAGGACAGGATCTCCAGGGCCTCACTACATAGATCAGTAGATCGCCTCGGACTCGTAGTGATCCGCCTGTGTTCAGCCTCCCAAGAGCTGGGAATACACGCCCAGTCTCAATCCTAGTCTCAGCATGCCCTGGAGGTGGGACCAGCATGGTATGCTGGGGATGAACCCCAGCTGCTGCACCTGCCTAAGCAGGCGCTTTAATCCGCAGAGGTATTTGGCCAGTTCTTCCGGGTCTGATTTATTTCATTTATAAGTACAGCTTCTAGTTGTATCCATTTACCTATAAAAGCCTTAAGTTTATCCTTCTTTATAGCTGAATACTGGTTAAATCTTAGAAGTAGCCTACATACTCATCAGCAGAGAAATGGATAAAGAAACTGTGGTATTTATACACAATGCAGGACTACTCGGTCATAAAGAAGGATAAAGTAGGGTCATCATTGGACAGTGGATGCAGTCTGAGACCACAATGTTCAGTGAAACATATCAGACACATAATCTTAAATATCACATGGTTTCTCTCATATGAGAGACCCAAAATATAAAAAAGGACAAAATAAAAAATAATAGGAAGTGAGATAACCTTTTGCAAATGGGATGGGGACCAAGAGATGGAGGGGAGAGGAAGGGTTTGAAAGAAAGAATCAAAATGTGTTCCACTCATGCACCAACTCCCCCGAGGAGTATAATCATTATGTACTGCAAACACGCTAATAAAATAATATAGGGCCAGCCAAGTAGCTCAGCAGAATAAAGCACCTGCTTAGGCAGACACAGAGACCAGGGGTTTGATCCCCAGCCTGCCATGCCACCCTGCCACCAGGGCACACTGAGACTGGGATTGAGACTGGGCGTGGTGGCACCTGCCTGTAATCCCAGCACTTGGGAGGCTGAAAACATGAGGATCACTACAAGTCTGATCTATGTAATGAGACCCTGTAGTCCCTATACTAAATGCAAATAATAATAATAATAATAAATAATAGTAATAAGAGTTTTGCACTTCTCCAATAGCTTTCCTGACATCTAAATAATAGAGGTCTTCTTCAAGACTGCACCCTCAGAGCCAGGCTCTCCTGCTCCCCACTGCTATGTCATAAGCGATACCCTGCCAGGTGAACCGAGTCTATTTCAGGAGTTAAAGAAATTATCTAGGACGAAGTAGCAATCTGGTCTAAATGCAGTATGTGCCCTCTCAAATAATCACCACCACCCTCTATTGCTGGATTGTGCTCAGCTGCTTTTGAGAAAGCAGGAGGTGCTGAGGGGAAAGCCAAGGTGGCAGCAGCCAGAGATGCACTGCTGGGCGCCCCACCAGCACCCCAGAGCGGGACAGCAAGGCTCCTCTCCCTACTCCGGTCTGGGGGCCCATACTAGCAGTAGCTACCCACACTTGGAAACCCGAATTGCTTTCAGAGCCTCCTGCTGTGCATTTGCAGTGATCACAATTTCAACACAGACAAAAGTGCTTCTGAGCTCCAATTTGTCTACATGTATGCAAGCCGTGACTGGTCTGGCATTTGGCCCAAAAATACATCTACAAAAAGGCCCTCCACCTGCTTACAATTCCACCATTGCCCACTGGGGTCCTCCTTAGTTCACTGAATTTTTCATGAAAGAAACCATAGGTGAGGCAAGTCACTGCAAAGCAGTATACAGGGTATATATACTCTGATCAAATGATGGGGAAAAGACCCTCTACAGAGACCCATTAGAGGCAATGTTTCAATGTCAATGTTATGATTTAGGTTTTAAAGTGTCTTCCCATGTTCAAAGCTTGGTCACCCACCCTTCCTACTGGGACACAATGGTACCTTTAAGAAGTGGAGCCCAGTGAAACAGAGCTAGGCTATGGCAAGCGTGGGGTCCTGGCTCCTGCTCTTTCGCTTTCCTGCTGCTATGAGGTGAACCATTTCCTCCACCAAACACTTCTGCCATGACATACTATGTTGCCACTGGCCCAAAGTAACAAGGCCAAACCAATTGACCATGGAAACCCCTGCCAAAATGAACCTTCTTCCTTTGAAGTTGATTACCTTAGGTATGTCGTCATAGCAATGACCAAGATACTCAGTAGAGAGTGCTCTTGAGTAGCTGACACACTAGAATTTGGGGTGTTTCTTATGGAATTTTTTTCCTTCAAGTTTAAAAACTAAAGTACAAAACATGATTAAGCTATCTGTATACCCAAAAGATCAAAAACCCAAAACAGGAATTATCTACCACTATCACTAAGCGTCTATAAGAGGGTTGGCCAGAGAGCCCAGTGGATTAAAGTTCCTGCTTAGGCAGACACAGGGACCGGCGTTTGATCCCCAGGGTGCCATGCCGGCCCAGGCCCTGGGGCATGCTGAGACAGGGACAGACTGGGCGTGGTGATGTGCACCTAGAATCCCAGCACTTGGGAGGCTGAAAACAGGAGGATCACTACGAGCCCAATTTATGTAGTGAGACCCTATAGACCCTGTACTAAATACAAAAAAAAAAAAAAAAGCCTATAAGAAAAGGTGCCTCCTACAGTTCAACACACAACTTCAGACTCTGTGAAAATAATAAACTTTACTAAGACCTTGTCCTGGACGGAGCTAGGTGAAATCCATCCATCCAACACCAGAAGGATTATGCCCATTTTTTAAAAAAGGAAAATAAGTTCAGTCCACTAGCATAACTATTTCAAGTCATCTCAGTCACTTGAAGCCACAGCTTGGGACCTGCCCTGAAATCCTCTCTCTTAGCCAGGAGGATTCTGAAGGGTGGGACTCCTTAGGCTGCTGCTACGCTCGGACCTCCTGTGAGGACAGAAAGCAATCAAAGTATTCTGTGATTTATAACCTACTCTGCAATCCAAAACATCCAAAAAACAAGATGGATTGGTGGGAGAAGAGATATTCAGATAAAGCAACTATTGCAAAATGTTAGCTGTGGAATCTAGATGTCCACTGGTCAATGGTTTCAACATCTCTGTATGTTGAAATGTTTCATTAAAAAGTGCTCAGGGGGAGGGGATGCTTCTAAAAACTAGTAAGGCCAAAAAAATGCTTCCAGAAATCACACTCTGCTGATAAAAGAGCAAACAGGCATAATCTTGCAATGTATCAAAAGCCTAAAGAAATGTGCACAATCTTTGCATCTTTATTCTTTCTGAGATTGGGGTCTTGCTGTGCTGACCAGGCTGGCCTCAAATTCACAGTTCTCCTGCCTTAGCCTCCCAAGTTGCTGGGATTATGGGTGAGCATCATTCTACCCAGCTAGTTTATATCTTTTGACCCAGTAACTCCTCCCTACGGAGTTCATCGTAAAGAAAAAACTAAGTAAGTGTGCAAAGAGTACAGAATGTACCAAAAGAAGAAAACCAGAGAGAATAAAAAGAAAATGAGTCTTTTAAATATCCTACTTCTGATGAAGGCCCCAAGCCACCCAGGGCTTACGAGGCCCTTCCGGAACTGGGTCCACCTCCACCTCTGGTCTCCTCTCTCAAGCTGGCCCTTCGCCACCATGTTATAGCCACTCTGGCTGACCAACAGGCCCACTGGTCATCTCCCAGTGGCAATTATCCTCCTCCTTTCTCCATCTGTCAGGACCATATTCCAGTCCTGCTTGAATTCCGGCACAGATATAACCAGAGGTGTCGGAAACAACTTGTAGGAGGATTTACTGAAAAAGGAAGGAACTGTGTTCTGGATTTTTTTCCCCTCCTTCCTGCTGATTGGAATGTAGATGTGATAGACAGTGCCACAGCAGTCATTTTGACTATAAGATGGAAGAAATGCTGAAGAGGCCAACATGAAGTTGACCAAGTGCTTGGTGAGCACGGTGCCGGTGGATAAGTTCTGAAATGCTTCTTTTCACACACACACACACACACACACACACACACACACTTCTCTCTTACTCACGCCAAAGCCACCTTAGGTTTTCTGTTGCTTGTAGCCCAACCTACCCTAAGTAACACCCTGGCCTTCTTCTAGGCCAGCCTTCTTCTGGGAGCCCCCCACGTGCACACACTGAGGGTTCCTTTCTCCAGGAGCACCTTCTCTGCCACCTCTGCTCCTTCCCACTGCCACTGCTCGTCCTTCAGATCTCCCAAGAAACCTTCCTGTGCCTCGCACACAGTGCCTAACAGCTTCTTCCCACAGTCCACGTACTCTCTACCTCCCTTCATAGCACTTCACGTGACTTGATGCTCACAATTATTTACTCAGTTCTGTGCTTGATATGGACACACTCCCGAGGGAAACTGATACACAGAAGCATGGCACCCGGTCACTCTCTCGCTGTGTGCCTTTCCTAAGCCCAGTGCCTGGCACATAGTGAGCGCCCAATACCACTGAGGAAAGAGGAAAACAGCACGACATAACCCATACTTAACAAGTTTTATACCAATGAGAGACAGTGTGCCCCAGATTTCCTCCTTTCTCCTTTTATTTTTGGTGGGGAAGAGGGCTGGGGATTGAACTCAGGACCTTCGAGCTCAGGTACATCCCTAAATATTTTTATGGTTTTATTTTATTTTGAGACAGGGTCTTGCTAAGTCACCAAGTTGGCCAGGCAAAGCTCAAAATTGCAGTCCTCCTGCCTCAGCCTTCCAGAGTCCGAGGAACACAAGCATGTGCTCACTCCCCACCCCCTGCCTGGATAATAATTTCACTCTACAGAAGAGCCAAAGTTACAATCTCATACCAAAGGTAAAAAAATCAATGTGAAGAGAAGGAGGTGTCATTTTTCATTGTCAAAAGTCAAGTTCCAGTTGGGGCTTACCCTCCTGCAACTGTCACAGAAGGTGGGAAACACAAACCAGCTTTGGCCTTCTTTGCAAGCACCGTTGTCTCTGGGTGGCATGTCCAGCATAAATGTCCCCTCCCTCACATCGTCCACTGGCCAGCTCTGCCCCACCAGAATAGGCATCCACCTGCCGCCAGCTCACCAGCTCACCATTCGTGCTTGAGGACACAAAGTGGCTCTGGCCTGTGCTTATGAGTGTAGCACTTTGAGCCACAAGAGCCGGAAACCAGGAAATCTTGATCTGAGACCAGGTCTGACTCATCTGGCATTCTGTGATGCCCATGAGCTCTGGAGCTGCCGGTGCAGGCCCTCAAGAACAGCTCAGAAGGCTGGGAGTTTCTCCTGTGGTCATGGCCAGCAACCCACAGCCACCCTCTCTTCTCTACACAGTCTCATCCCTGCAGTCAAGAGGCCAGTGAGTCGCTTGCTCTGCTGATGATGCTAAGCAGCAGAGCAAAAGCCACTGCACCACAGTGCCAAGCAAACAGGACACAAATGACCGCAGAGGAGGAGCGAAGAGATGCAGGCTAAGGGCGCCAGCACTCAGGAGCCCACACAACTTTACCCTCACCCTGCATGTGACAACCAAGAGTCACATTGCAGACAGCTCATCTGAGGCCTCTCCAGAACTGTCAACTGGGCAGCATCGATGGTATCACTCCCACTTACGTAAGCTGTGGCAAGCCACAGAGCAGGTGCGTATTTCAGTAACGTGCTGCCTGCAGCGTGGCACTACGGCTTCGCCTCCTGGGCATCCCTCACGGGTGCCTCGCACTCTGGGTACTGCCGATGCTTCGGGCATCTAGTACACACCCAGGCTGGGATTCCTTGGAGGCTACTCCCAAAGAAATCCAACTTCTCTGTGGTCTCCAAGTGAGAGCTGACTATTCCTTCCCACTGGCTACTCAAGAAATCTGAACTCCTCAAAACTTAGTGAATTCTGTGCATTTTTGGAATGATCTTCTCACCTTACAACCTGAAGCCAACCACATTCCATATGGCATACCCTCCCAGCAACCAGGACACACCTGACCGCTGTCACCAACAATATGATTCCTAATCCTCGCAACAGTACCGGGAACACAGTTAGTTAAAGGAAATCCGAGCCTAAGTCTGTCGGACTCTAGGAGCAGGCTCTTCCCAGGACAAGTTCATCTGTTTTTTGCCTAGCACTTTCCAGGTTTAGGGGCCAAACATAAACATTAGTTTGTGTCTGATAAGATAAAATACAACAAACTGCTCAATTTACACTTCTAACCTTTGGTTGATTTAAAAGACTTCATGAACTCAAGGAGCAAAAGCTCCTTTCTCATTTTACCAAATGCCATCTCTGTCTTTTTCACTGACGCTTGATTATCTGGACTCATGGGAAATGTTCCTAAGATCTAACTACGACATCCATGTCCAAATTCTCCATTCTGCTTAAAGAAAACAATGCAGAAGGGCTCGCCCCTTCACTATGTGCTTTCCCTGCAACCTAGCATTCCGATCTCAGCTACAGAACCCCCACATCCACGCTGGCTGCAGGCCAGCCCCAGACTTGACAGAATGCAGACAAGGCATTTGGGAACAGATGTATTTGCTGCACACACTTTAAATTTAATCTACCCCCAAAGAAATTATTAATGTTACACCTCATGCAATGCAGAGTAAAATATTGAGGGGAGGGTACTGCTCAGAGGAAAGGATAGTGATTTTCACATTTAATAAATGTGATCTGCAACAGCTCTAAATACTAACGCATGCCAAGTTGACAAAAACATCTGGTACCTATTCCATATCATTTCCAGCACTCTGATTCCCCGTATCACCCAGGGTCCTAATGAGGAGCGTGTGTTCCGCGGTAATAAAAGTGGTAAAGATGCAGAAGGAATTAAGGGGTAACATTATAGCCTGGGACCAAGACACTGCAGCAGGGAGATTTAATTCCAACAACACCATTGGCTAATGAGGGTTTCTGTTATTGTCCCACAGGGAATTCTGCAATGCTGTCAGCTGCAAAGAGGGACAAACTCCCACAGACTGTGAGACTGGCGCTGCAGGATCTATTCTGCCCTTGAGCCGAAAATCCCTTCGACCCCTGTGAGATGCCAGACTCTGTCAGCAAGGGCACCCAGAATGATTTCTCAGCCAGCAGCATGGTCTGGCTCTCTCTGAGCTTTATGGGAGAATGTCACAAACACCAGGATGTGATACAAAAGCAAAGCTCAAGAAAAAACACCTGGAAGGCCCTGGGCTCTGGGACCTGGGGCACCAACATGTGCTCATGTTTGTACCATCTCAAATTACAAGTCCCTGGATCTCCAGCCCTCGGGGATAGGGACAGAGCTGTGGAATGCACCCCCATTAAACTCCAAAAGGGGCCCTTCGGCCACCAACCACACCTGGGCTTTTCAACAATAAAACTTAGCTTGAGGCTGGAGTTTATCCCTCATAGGAAAAAGACAGAAGAGCCCTAAGGCATACAGTATGGGACTTTCAGGGTGCCAAGCCAGGGGACCCCAGAGTTCTCTACGATGCAACTCTTCAAGTATAGCTTCTCCTGTTTTCTTCTTGCAAGAAGTCAAATGCCAATCTGTTGGGCTAAACATCAGTGCCTATTGGTACATTGTGATGTGGAAATAAATCATGCTACAACCATATCAAAAATTTTCCTAGCTAAATTGTTTTTAAACATTCAAAAAGGGCCAGGAAGATAACTCAGCGGCATAAGCGCCTGCCTGGCAAGTGTAAGGTCCTGAGCTCAATCTTTGGCACCAAAAAAAAAAAAAAAAAGTTCAAACAGCATTGTCGTATTCCTATTATTTTATTTAGTGAAATTCTGTATCATTTCTAATGCTTTTTTCTTACCATTTTGTATTCTCTTTAAAAAATAAAAATAAATGTTCAGAAGAAAACAAAGGGAAAAGCTGAACTCGGAATCTAAATTTGAGTATTGCGAAGCGTCAAGCTGTACAGGTACCAGCTTGTCCTCCTAAGCAAAGCACCGCTACACAACCTGAGGAGCCCGGAGATGTTCTTCATGCAGCTCTGGGAAGAAGGTATCTTGTGTTGTTTGGTAATTTTTAATGATCTAAAGAGAAGAGCTAGCAGTCCTGCCTGTCGCCACTAAACATAAAGAGGAACCCCTAAGGTGTAAGGTGCAGCTCAGTGTAGAGTGCACACTCTGCAGGCGCAAGGCTGGGCTGCATCCTAAAAGGAACCCTGGAAAGCCCTGGGAGCGGCAAGATGACAAAGACCCGTGATGCCAGTACTCTAAGGAGGCTGAAACAGGAGGGCTGTCACTTGGGTCCAGCCTGGGGAACTTCACTGAGACCTTGTTTCCAAAAAACAAACAACAAAAAAAAAAAAAACCAACAGAGGAACTGGGCCTCTAGCTCAGCACAAAGCCAGGCCCTGGGTACAATCCCCAGCATAAACAGAAGAGAAAGCTGCTGAGGAAAAGGAAGGGGAGGTGGGGGGA
>NW_004524650.1:9317210-9355364 GCF_000260255.1 Octodon degus | reverse complement strand
GAGCAAGAAGAAGAAGGTGGGGAATGAAGGGGAGGAGGGCAGAGGGAGGAGGGGGAAGGGCGAGAGAAGGGGAGGGGAGGGGACCAAGGTAAGGCAGTGGACCACCAAGAGATACGGGCTCGGGTTTTGAGATCAGATCTGCTGTTTACCAGTTGTTTGACTTCTTGTTTTGTTTTTCCAGGGTTGGGGCCTGCATCCAGGGCCTTGCACATCCTGTACACGCTAAGCCAGTGTCCTGCCTCCTCAACAGCCCCAGCCTGAGCTTCCCAAAGCCCCTCTTTTATTCTATGACACGCTCCACTTGTAGATCAAGTGAAGTGCTACAAATAAAAATGTTCAACAGATTTCAAGTACTATTACAGACACAAAGTCCTTTGCGGGAAGGAGAAAAAAATGAATGAAAACATTTTCTCCAATTGAAAAATATTTTGTGGGCTTTTAGAATGATTAATAAACTATCTGAGATAAGATGTTCTCATACTACTACTCCCTAGCCATTACTCCTCAAAAAGTATTTCTAAGAATTGCACTGAGGAGATTTTGAATAAAATATGCACAGTATTGGACCCAAAATTCCTTTTCTCCTGGGACATTCTGCAAGGCCTCAGACCACTTCCAGAAGTGAAAACAGGCCATGCTCTGGTGCCTGCAGGGAATCCAGGCAACAAGGAAGGAGAGCAACCAGGCATGTTGGCCAAACTTTGGAGTGTTCTGTAAGATGGTGCACCTGGGGCTAGGGAGATAGCACAGTGATCTAAGCACCTGCCTGGCAAGCGCAAGGACTGGGGTTCGATCCCGGGTACTACATGCCCTGGTGGCCCTGGAACCCCAAGGGCACCAAGTCAGCCACTGGAACTGGGCATGGTGATGCACACCTGTAATCCCAGCACTGGGGAGGCTGAGACACAGTATCACTATGAATCCAAGCTGCATAGTGAGACCCTGTACCAAATAAATAAAAGATTTAAAAAGGGGGGAAAAAAAAAAAAAAGATGGTGTGACTATTTCTGTTTTCCTGACAAGACTTAAGGGAAGAAGAGAAGGAAGGGTACACTGACAATACTAATTTATGGACAGTTTAGAATTTATGGAACGTTACTAAGTGGCTCAGCCCAGAGAACAAGTCTGAAGGTTTAGAAAAATGCAAGAAAAGATACTCCTTTTCTCATCCCTCAAGTTTGGCAGATGCAGAATAACTGAATGTAACCACATATGTCTATTTTTTTTTTTTTTTTTTTTGACAGGGTGTACAGGGTCTCACTGCCTAGATGGGTCTCATAGTGATCCTCCTGTTTACAGCCTCCCAAGAGTTGGGATTACAGGCACAGGCCACCATGCCCACTCTCAATCGCTGTCTCAGTGTGCTCCAGGGGCAGGGCTGGCACGGCAGGCCAGGCTATCAAACTCCTGGCCCCTTCCTAATCCGCTGAGCTGTTTGGCCAGCCCTCACATACTTCTTAATTAAAAAGAAAATGCTTAATTGGTCTGGATTCACAATATTAAACTCAATTTAGTCACATAATAAAGATTATAACTTAATTGCTAATAATGTTATATTTTATAGTAAAGTGAGACTTTAGGGATACAAAACTGCTACTCATTAATCTTTCTGGGTAACATTAAAACAAAATCTGTTCTTCTCTTAGGTCTTAGCTTATACCTAAAGTAATTACTAAGCTCATTTTCTTTCCCCCACCCCCCAGCACTGAGGGTTGAACCCAGGATTCAAACTTGCTAAAGACATTTGCCCTACTACTGAGTAACGGCCTCAGCCCCTAATTTCCATGTTTTAACTCCAGCAAACTGGTGTCTGACAAGAAAAGAAAGATGGAAGAGACAGAGGTGAAAATACACACAGGGCCATGGAGAAACAGCATACATTGCCAAGGTTCTATTCTGGGACTCGTGAGCACCGCATGACACTGGTATGGATACAGACGTAGCAAGACCAGAAGCCGCAAGAGCAAGGGGGCTCAGAAAGGACAGAAGGGGGAAACAGCACTGCTGGTGTGTTGAGCTGTAACCTAAAACCACTCGTTCTGATTACTGACAGGAGACTAGAGATTAAAAAGGGCAAATCTGCAAACTTTTGGTTTGGTCATACACGATATGACTTATTACAGCCATGTGTACAAACTGGGCCACGAACCGAAACGCATTTACTTTAAGGATGTTCTATGCAGTCAAGGCACTCGATAATGGTTTCTAAGGAACGAAGGAAATGCTTACCACGAGGGCTAAATTGTCAGACTTTATGTACATGTCAAATCCCATTATAAGACTAACCTGCACTCCTCTCTCTTCAGGGTCGCTAGCTTTCTGCTCAGGTGCTTCTGTGACGAGGAAAGCTGCAAGCTGACAATTTGGAGAGAACTTTATGAAGCCCTGGTCACCAAGTGTGCCTCTCCCAATGGCCTGTGGAGCTCCCAGACTCTCTGGAGTAGGATTTCCAAGGTCCCTAGTAGTTATGAACCAACAACCCAGAAGCACCTCAGAACTATTCAGAGTACCGAGAAACCCTGGCCTTAGACAGAGAGGAGGGTGCCTAGCTATGTACCCCTGGCCCTGAATCATAATTTGTGTGCCTGATTAAATTCCAAGATCCCTGAAACCTGTTATGCTGACTATACTACATCACAAATCTCAGCTTTCATAGCCTATTGTTTCCTTTATTTGGATACGTGTTTGTGTGTGCTCTCCATAGGTGGAAACGCCACCAGGGCAAGGAACGTGTTTCTCTGCTGAGCTTCAATCTCTGCGCTTTGGACCATGCCTGGGGTGCAGCAGGTGTTCATAAATACTTGGTGAGTGATGGATTCATCAGTCCAACAACCAAAACCCATGTTGCTAATTCTCACAGACGATGTAGCCAGTCTATTGCCACATTTCTGTTTTGGAACGTGAGACGGTCACTGAACCAATCGTTTCAGTGCTCTGTACCCAACAGGAATGCTAGTAAGTCTGTTCTGACTTGTTTTTGTTTCAGTACTTGTTTTTATGATTGTTTTACTATAATTATTGTTAAGATATCTTCCTCTACCTCCCTTTGCATAAGAAAACACAGACTTGTAGAACTTAATGGAACCTGGAATATTACGTAACTCAATGTCCCTCACTGTCACTCAATGGGTTTAAGAGACTTCTACAAAATAGCTAGTAAAAAGTCCTTCACTTCCAAATCCTTGCCAGTTTGCAGACAAGTTCTACCATGGCATCCAGTTTCAGAGATGCAAAAATTAATGCACCAAATTAAGTCTAATCAGTCCTAGTAGGCTCTACTCCTAGAAAATTCCTGATCCAACCAAATGTCATGCTGTATATTCCTTTATTATTTATATTCTCCATTCTAGAAAGGAAATTGAAGGGCTTGTAACAAAAAGGAAACAAAAGAAAAATGGACCAAAAAAGCCACTTCAGCTGTCAATCAATTAAAAAGTCACTATAGCAAAAGAGAAATCTTAAGAAAAACCTACTGAAGGAGACCAGCTCATTTGAGTGCCAAACCCAGCTCGAAGCTTTCTAGCAGCCAAGATAAAGAGAAAATACGATGCTTACATAGAATTCATAAAAAGGAAACAAATCAGCTATTTGGACAAGAAAATACCTTTTTCCCTAAGTTTGAATTTAAAGAAACTTACAAAAAGGCATAGATTGTTGACTTCAAGAGTCATTTTGTATAAATTACTGTCCTATTATTAAATAAAATTGCCCCCAAATTTTAAAATTCAGATAAATGAAATACCTGTTGCGCAGAGCACCTACTGAGCATGCTCGTTCCAAAACCACACACAGCATCACACTATGAACTACACAGCTGAATATGACAAAGCCACCTTTCAAGATGCATGTGGCATATGATGCTTCAAAGCTGAAGCTTTTTTTTTTTTTTTTAAGTTTGTCACATCCAGTCAAAGCAATTTCTGTTTTTCTAAAATCAATGTGTGTTACTTTGGGGAAAGTTTTCTCCGGTGTTTTTCCACTCTGGACCAACTAGCTCCTCTCGCTTCCTCCCAGTGAACCCTCGGAAACCGCACCGCCACAGGGAATTCACCTTTTCTCCCACAGAGACAAGCTCTGATACTTTCAAATGGTCAACCTGAAAATAAAATGCTTAGCATGCCAGCTACTACACAAGAGGGGCTTTGTTTCCAGATCTGCACAGAAAATATTCTAAAGCTACATCTATTATTTAAAGTAATAATTAATTTTTTCTCACAGTATTACATATCATTCTCCCTCCTCCCCATCTTCTGACCCACACAATAAGTGTCTCATTTATTCAGTGCTCCCTGGGAATGAGAAATTTAAGTCATGTTAAAAAGAAATCTACCTAAAATATGCTACATAGTTATAGAGCTATATAGTTATGCTATATAGCTATATAGTTATATATAGTTACTTTCTAACCACTTCAAATATTTTGAGCATCCTGAATGTTCCATTTTATATTTTTTCTTGAATATACAGGGTCATATAAATACTAATCATGGTCTATTAA
The DNA here is from genome assembly GCF_000260255.1 of Octodon degus. Lineage (NCBI taxonomy): Eukaryota > Metazoa > Chordata > Mammalia > Rodentia > Octodontidae > Octodon > Octodon degus. Next base: position 9,350,866 of record NW_004524650.1, on the reverse strand, counting down.
AGCTGGATATATTTCATTTTTATCTCCTCCAAACGGTCCCTTATTTCTGTACCTTACATTCTGCCTGTGCTTTCTGTATCACACTGCTGGGGTTTGCCATCTCTGGCTGAAGGCCTGTGTCTGCCTCAAGTTCATCACTTGACATCTTTCACACTTGTTTACATTCAGTTTTAAGACAACCAGCCCTGGGTGAGAACCAAAGGAGGTTCTCCCTCCCACTTACGGGGTAACTTACATGTCTTACATCTATTTTTCTTGTACCTCTCTAAAATATGAAGCAAGAATCTGCTATCAAACAGATTTCTAATAATATTAGAAATATTAGTAACTCTGTCCACATTAATTTAATTTGAATGACAAACCATCATTGAAAGTAAAGCTTATAGGGGCTGGCCAGATAGCTCGGCAGACTAAACTGCCTGCTTAGGCAGTCTCAAGGACCAGGGTTCGATCCCTAGAGTGCAGTGCCAGCCCCGCCCCCAGAGCGCACTGAGCCAGTGACTGAGACTGGGCATGGTGGCGTGTGCCTGCAATCCCAGCACTTGGGAGGTTGAAAACAGGAGGATCACTACGAGTCCAAGCGGTGTAGCAGACCCTGTAGACCCTGTACTAAATACATAAAAAAAGAAAAGTAAAGAAAGTAAAGCTTACAGATTACAGTGAACTAGTACAGACTTTGTTCACACCAAAACTGTGCTAAAGGCCAGACTCTCCTATTGCTTCTAGGGCTTAAAGTACTTTACAACTACTAAGAGAAAGAAAAGCCGGTGTCTTTTAGGTATGACAAAAGTTTCTGTGGTTTCCCCACTAATTTCTTAAGGTGCTTCCCCTTTTTAGGATGAAGAAACATTTAACCTGCACATCTCAAATTAATTACAATTTTATCAACATCTGCAAGTTCTTCCACTGTAGTTCCTCAGTAGAAGCTGACTGACCATTCTTCCTGTCTCCTCCACTCTGGAGAACAGTCACTCCTTCCAATGCTCCTTGTCCCAGACGGTACAAGTGACCCATAATGTACCACGCAGTCCAGGGCAGGCTTGAGGTTACCAGGTGCCATTTCACAAAGAAAACACACAACCAGACTGCTCACGAAGCTCCTCTATAGCACACCACCAGCTGTAGCTTTCTAAAATCAAGCCATAATGTGTATTCTCTCCAAGTCTTCTCATATTAGAAATAAGGGTCTGACTATACCATCTGCAAACTAAGATTTCCTAAGGAAAGGCATGGATGTATCGAGAACATCCAGGTATACAGACAGGCAGACTCAAGAGGGACCACTTTCTAAATTCTTTCCTGAAGTGAGAGTTTTTCCTACCCTAAAGATAACTTACAATTTATCCTTGATTTTGACCTTTTTTATTGTAAACAACATAGGAAGTTGCATGGAAATGATGAATGGAAGTACACATTTTTATCAAACAAAGCAGGAAACTTTCAGTAGTTTATGGCAAAACTACATATCTGAGCAGAGAAAAATAAATTATGCTCTTTTAACTCCTAATTTTTACTTTCTCTCATCCAAAACATTCAAGTAAATGCACAACTGACAACCATGAAACAAATCTCAACACTAAGGGAAAATTAATATTTACAGACTCAAAAATACATGTCCCCAAATTATTTAATGAACATCTTCAAACAGACCTATGCTTACTTCTATTATTATATGGCCAAAATGAGTCATAATAAAACTCTGGAATATTAAAGACAATATGTGCGGAAATTCCAGAAAATACAAAAACTATTTCAAGGAGCCAAAAACAGAACTACATTTATCTTTTTATCTAAATGCATAGGAATAAGTACACTGGCAAACAACACAGGCACTCAAAAAAGTAAACATTATCTGACTGCAGTTCTACAATGTAAAATCTTGCAAATTTACCACCTCCTCCACACTAAAGAAACAAATTTTCTGAAACAAATTGAACCTCCAGCCCCTCCCAAACTATAAGAATCTCTACAATACTATGAGCAATTTAGAGACAAGTATTTAGGAGGCTGAGGACGTAGCTCAGCAATAAAGCAGATGTTTAGGGCAGCTAAGGCCTTGATTTGATCCCTAGAACTATTAAAAAGGCGGGGAGCTTTGGGGTTCGATCCACAGCACCACATGCTGCACAGGCCCTGCACCCCAGTGCAGCACTGAGCCAGCCACAGAGACCCTGTGGGCGTGGTGGCACACCCCTGTAATCCTAGCACTGGGGAGGCTGAAAACAAGAGGATCATTACAAGTCTGAGTTACATGGTGAGACCCTGTACAAAATACATTATTTAAAAAAAAAAAAAAAAGTGAGGAGCTTGTTCAGAGAATAAGAGCTTGAAAAGTACAAAGTTTTCTTTCCTACCCTAAAATAAACAAGGAAATAAAAACTGGTATTTTTGAATGCCACCAAGTGACACACATGGGCTTCAAGTGTGTTACGGAAAGAGAAATCCATCTTTAATTCTCATGCACTTCAGTCTTGCTACAACCTGATTTGGAGTAGGTCTCTACTTCCACTAATCGCATGTCCTTTTCCTGAGCCTCTGTTTTCTCACCTCTAAAATAGGGTCAATATTTATCCTAACTGATACCCAGCATAAAGGAGCTCTTGCAATCAAAAAGTCTTAATTAAATCAGAAAGTTCAATGCAAATATAATCGTATTACTAACAAATGCAGGAAGAATCAATAGAAAAGACTCTTCCTTCCCCATATCATCTCTCCCTCGTCATCCTACAAGGAGAAGCCTACAACATACAAGGAAAACCATGGGATCAGAGGAAGAGCCAAATTTAGAAGGCCTTGGACCCAATCTCAATCTGCCACTAATAAGCTAGTAGACCTGGCTCATCTGTTAGTTTCCTTTACTTGTGCTTCTCCTGGGGTTGGTATTCCCTTTGTCGCCAAGATGAATCAAAGTAACACATAGCAAAGAATTCAATAAACTGAAAAGTGAGATTATTGTAAAAGAGGCCTCTGAATTAGTTTTGCCAACAGAAATCTAGGCTTTCATGGCTTATGTTCAAAAATCAACCAACAAGGAAAGAAGCTAGCTGTGACCGAACTTCGGGAGTGCTGCAAAGAAGACAGCTAACAGAAGATGAGAATGAAGATGTCTCCACACCATGAACTCAGAAGATCTGGGCTAGGAGATGCACTACTTAATGAAAATTAGGCTTTAAAAATTGCCAAGCGTGCTGGCACATGTCTGTAATCCTAGCACTTGGTAGGCTAAAGCAGGGTGACTGTCGTGAGTTAAGAGACCAGCCCAGGCTACCTAGTGAGTCCAGAGTCATAAGACCCTGTCTCAAAAACAACAAAATTTGCATGCATACCTGTTGAATAGAAACCCTCAGCATTTTACTTAAACATGTGAATTAAAATATCAGGTCAGATTTTCTCCATTCCTGGTTGGGAGAGAGGCAAACAAACCCTAATTCCAAACGTGGATGCCTAGCATTCCAGAATAAACAGCAGCTCATGGAGAAAGCAACAGAAGGAGGGTAAGAGGAGCAATAGATCAACAAACTACAACAGATTGGTCACTTGTTAATTAAAAAGAAAAGAAAATAGCCTATCTTCAGGTTCAACTCAAGGCTGAATTCCTATCAGAAAACTTCTAGAGGCCAAAGACTACATCTGGATAACACTTTAACTCTGAGGCTGGTCTCTGAGAAAACATATGACAAAGATTATCAAAACATATATTTTTATCTCTACTTGCTTTCTCAGTTCTTTCCCCAAAACTTGCATTTTTACTATTCTGCTTTCCCAAGAGCAGTAGGCAATTACATATAAAGCCGAAATGAAGACACCCCCAAATGTATTCTCCTTTTATAACTATTTTTTTTAAACTGGATACTTCTTTTTGTAATCATGAGTGAACAGCAAACATACACATGTGATCAGCAGCCAACAGACTGGTTGGCTCATGGCAACAGGGACAGACTCATACCTGAGTCCTTCTAGATTATTAAACATTCACTTAAATCAAGCACCCTACATGAGTTAGAGGTGAGGTCCCTTCCACCTTCGTGAGACTGTACTCTGAAAATCACTAGACTCTATGGTTCCCATATACTGGGTTCAGCTGAAACTTAAGAATCACACAATAAGTGTTTACATTCCTATAGAACTTTACCTGCTGAGAACATTTTAAAAGCAAAATGAAACATTAAAAAGTTAATTATACCGGAAGTACCTGACTTAGGAACAAGTTCTGTTCCAGGAGAATGTTCCTAAGTCAAATGCATTCAAAAGTCCAACAAACTGGGTCTTACACACCTTTGACACAAATACCCAGTGTAAAAACAAAACTGAACCTACACTTCACCACTGCTTTCCTGTCGCTCCCAGACATCCCGGGCTCTGACTGCACACCATCGCACTGCACCGTAAGCACACGGCAGCACAACCGCGACAATGTCCGGCGGACAATGTGAGCTACTCCCACGATTTTTCTGCATCTACAAACATTTCTTATGTGAGATCCATTACCATCTGTGAAAGTTCACAACTGGAATGTTCCTAAGTCAGGGGTTTACTGTACATACTCATTTATATCCCTTTCTAGAAGCAGGATATAAGTACTTACTCTTTTCCTTCTAAATTATACAGGATTTCAACTACATTAGGATGATTCTTTTCTCTCTTTTATTATTTATTTATTTTGTATTTAGTGCAGGGTCTGGTCTACACAGATTGGACTTAAGAGTGATTCTCTTGTTTTCAGCTTCCCAAGCGCTAGGATTACAGGCACACACCACCATGCCCAGTCTCAATCTCCATCTCAGCACGCTCCGGAGGCAGGGCCAGCACAGCAGGCTGGGAATTGAACCTCTGACCCCTGCATCTGCTTTAATCTGCTGAGCTATCTGGCTGGCCCAGGATGATTATTTTCAATTATTCTCACGTAATAGAAATTCTTATTAATGAAAAACACCAATGTCACCATACATGAATTCAGTCCCTAAGTACCTTATCATTTATCATCTCTACAACTACACATTTGACAGAATTAAATCATGGTCCTACATAGTGAAAATTACTTGCCTAGCTAAGAATTCACAAACTCACCATGTAGTCTCTATAATTACACAATTACTTTAAAATAAGGTAGCTTTGTCTTTTACATGTTGGAGATTAAACCCCGGCCTCACACACAAAAGCTCTCTTCCACTAAACTACACCCCAGCCCTAGAACTAAAGCTTTTATTTCTATCTTGGGCTTTATACTCACTCTGGCCTGATTCACACACACACACACACACACACACACACACACCCACCCATCCGGTCAGCATTAGCAGGCATCTTTAGCCATCTCATAATATTACAAAACATCAGAGAGGAATATATTGTTCAAAAAGCATGTGAACCATGTTTTCCAAGATCTGTATCTGATAACTTTTTAGAAGGATTCCACATAGTAGAACAGCATAATAAATGAGATATAATACCCTCTTCAAATCAAGGTGAGTTATAAAGGAACATTCTGGCCTTGGCAAAGTTCTCAAAGGTTCGGACGAATAGGGACTCCGATGTGTGTGTGTGTGTGTGTGTGTGTGTGTGTGTGTGTGTGTGTTCAACTACTGCCCATCTTAAGTTACCCCCTGATTTTTAGGCTAGAAGGACGTAAATGCCTACAATGCTACAGCCTCCTCCACTCCTCTACAAAGCAGTCCCTCTGGACGCCAGTCTTTACTGCTCAGTCCTTGTCAGGACAACGCTGGCCCATGTATTCCAGTAAGGCCAGGAGTTTTGAAGGTCAAAAAAATATGGATCCATTCCAAGAGAAAGGAAGTCTGAGCTTTCTGGAACAAAGCCTCGGGCTCAGCCTTGACTCGGTGCACCACAAGGCAAGTAAACCAGAAACTGGGAATGGCTTTCATTTCTAATCAGTGCTTTGGAGGGATGCTACTGATAACAAGGAAAAAATGTGAATGCACTTGATGTTCACATGTCCCTCTGCCTTGGCTATTTCCTCTTACAGATGCGTACACAGATGTTTAAAATAATACTGTCATTAATGAAGGCTCAGATTCAAACTATGGTATGCAATTTTGGATTCTGACACCATTCACAAAAAAATTATGCATTTAGGTCTTTTAAAAAATTTTTACCAAGTAAAATTTCCACAAATCCTTTCAGTAGCGTCAGTTCCTTGTGATAATGGTTCAGAAAATGGAAGATAAAAGATAGGGGTGCAAAGCATTTGGGTGGCTATTTCTCACAGTGGGCTAAAAATTCAGTTATTTCCAAGCACTGAGGCTTGTGTTGGTGGCAATTTGCAGACCTACATCAAAAACATGCCTGCTTTCTCTCTCTGGCACACTGGAACAAAAAGAAATCTTAGTTGTCTTCTTCACAGATGAGGAAGCCCAGAAAAAAATGAAGGGACAGTTCTGCTTGGAAGTCAGGCCTGACACAATGGCCCCACATCCAGCAAGGCCTCAACGGTCCCAACGCTCTGTCCAGGATTCCTGATCTTTGCTTCTCCTCGCTAATGTGCTGATATCCTGCCCAGCCAGCAGTCCTTGTCCTCCATGAAGCCTTGCTCAGCTAGGGATGACCTTGCCCTCCTCCAAACTCCTACAGGTCAGTTCTCTGAGGGGCATACATCCTGGCACCAGGGCAACTAACAGAGTTGTCACTTTCCCTACATCTAAGGGAAAGTGTTTTCTTATGAATCCTACCCAGGACCTACCACAGGGTGCACATAATAAGCACTCAATAAATCATTGCTAAATGAAACTGACTGATTTATGCCTAAGGTGACATTTCCAAGTTTCAAGAGTAAGTGAGGAGTAAAAGCAAAATTAAAATCCACACTTCGAAACAATCGAAGCAGCACAGCATGTAGCATCCCATGAGGAAAACCCACAGCTGCATCTGTATTTATTAATGTGGGAGGTGTGTGCCTTGTGCTTGTGTGCATGTACACACACATATATACACTCACAACCAGGAAAAGGTAGTGAGATTTCTCTTTCATTTTATTAATATATGTTCACAAACATACAATAAATACATGCATTGGGTATTGCTGCATATATTGGCACATAACCATATACATATACATAAATGTGTGTGTGTGTATATATATATATATATATATATATATATTATATATCATATCTTGCTTTTTATCTCTCCTCCATCTTTCCCCCTCTCATTAACTCAGTTCTGGTTTTATGTGTTCCCATAGCTCTACCTGTTAATATTTTATATTTTCACTCTTTACTATTAAACATTTGAAGAACCAGATCAGTTCCCCTTTGCCCCCACCTTTCAGTTTTAAGGAAAAGTGTAGGGCAGCAGGAAAACTGAGCTGAGGCCCAGAGAAGAGCTGACTCTGCACATGCCTCATTGTTTTCTATTTTCATTGCAGCACACTTGCGGCTGGAAGCCAGTGCTTCGGGTTCCCTGCGGGCCTGCTGTCCCTGCTCCCTGGGGCTCCAGGGGGCTGCACTTTGCACACTACTCAGAGAGGTGTGATTCACTTGAGTATGTTCCCTGCGGTTCTAAGTGAAGCTAATATATATTGTATGACTTTACAGAGGTAACCGAAATATGTGCTTAGGGAAGGGCTGGGGGAGGAACAGGATTAAGGGAACCTTCAGAGATGTAATTACACAAACACAAGTGGGACCTTCTGTGTGTTTTGGAGGTGGGAGGTTTACTGTAAACACTGCCTCCATTTGTGCGTTTTGTTTTCATACGCTCACTGCATCACCGCACACTGGGGTACACATCTGGTAAAAACGCTGACACGATCACGTGGAGAACGGCAGTAACCCTATTATGGGCTTGGGGCTGCGGGTTTTTATGTTGGCCACCCCATCCTCACCTCACTCCTCATTTTCTTAGTTCTCTTTCTTTAAATATATCTGATGGCTTATATTTCATTCCAAGGTTAGTTTTTTTGGTTTGGTTGTGTGAGTGTTTTGTTTTGTTCTGGCTTTTTTCGTAGTGCTAAGAATTGAACCCAGAGCCTTGCACTTGCCAGGCAAGTACCCTGCTGCTGAGCTGTGCCTTCAGCCTCCTTGATGGCCATTTTTTTCACTTGAGATTATTTTGCTGCTAGGCTCCTCCTGTGACCCAAAGACACAGTTCTCTTACTGCAGCAAGGAGCTGATTCGAAAAGGCTGCCCACACCTCCTTCAGGGGACCTACAATCACAGAGTCCAGGAAAAGTTCAGAAACAACCCTTAGATCCTGACATCATCCAAGTCCACCTTCCCTGTTAAAGCAGCCACTTCTCAGAAAGCTAAGCCAGCCCACAGGCTGAAAATAACCCTTTGACCCACAGAGAAATTAAAACTCAGCGGAAGCCGGCACAATCCCTCTGCCGAAAGCCACTCTCCCTTAGGGAGAGGCCTCCAGAGCTGCGAGCCTCCAAACACACAGCCATTCCTGCCAGTGATTTATTTCTTAGCGTGACACTAACTGCACGGCTTACAATAGCAGGACATTCCTGCCGGACACCAAGGTCCCTCACAGTAACCCCCATCACGGCCTCCTGACGCCACGAACCTCACCTCTGAGCCTGACGGCAGGATTAGTGCCTTCCTTGCCACCACCATCCCCAGGCCCTCTGCTCACCTTTCCTGGCTCATGCAATGACTCCATTATTCCAAAGATGTTTGACCTTCTATAATTTTTCTTCTTAAAATTCTTAAAAGAACAGATCAGCTTCAGAATGGTGAGGGAAAGAAATACTGGAGTAATAATCAGAGAGGAGGGTTCCAACCTTGGACTGGCTTCTTAGATGATGCATCCTTTTTGTGCAAGTTATAAATTTTCTGAGTTTTAGTTTCAGTGAACAGTATCAAACTTTTCACAAAATTGTTATTAACAGTTAAATGAGAAATAACATAAAAAATCCCTAGCATATATTAAGCATACACTGACCTTTGACTCATAAAGTAATCGTAACATTTATTTCATATTTTTCAGAGTTTTTGATCCTTAAATCATAAGGGCCAGTAGAAACTCTTTAAACTCTTTTTAACTGGGTTTGGGTAACAACTGAATTGTACAATCTCTCTGGAAGGCATTTCACCATAGCCATAATTATACCATATTGTAGTTGGTATAACTGTAAATACCAGGTACAATTGTAACACCACAACTTTACAGTGTAACTATAAAGGTATTATATAATTATAAGTATGGATTTTAACTGCCATGGTGTTTGCAATAGAGAAATAGTAGAAATAACATGCATGTTTATCACTAATGGCACACCTAATATAATATATATATATATATATATCTGCCATTTGACAGAGGGCTGTCTGTACTAACGAAAGTACCTTAATTATGTGAAGTTTTGAGCTGCAGAAAAAATTATACAATCTTTTGGCCCTATAAAATTATGTGTATATAAATAAATGTATAGAAAAAGGATTTCATGGATAACTAATTAAATAACTGTGGGCTTGGGGGCTGGTTTTTTTGTTTGTTTTTTATAATTCATTTGTTCAGGGGGGTTTGAGGGAAGGTATTTTTTGAGGGGTTGGTTTTTTTGTTTGTTTTGATTTGTTCTTACAGACTGAACCTAGGGCTTCCTGGATGATAGATAAATGCTCTATCATCCCTCACTACAAACAGTTCATTCCTAAGATCAAGGCAACACCAGAGAGGGGTAAGAGATGAAAGTGAACTCTGACATCACTCTCTATCCTTCTACATTCTTCAACTCTTTTTACCATGCAAACATTTTTGAGTATTACTTGTTGAATTAAACACATATGTCCTATTTGGTCACATAAATGACCAAGCCAATGCTCATGAATTAGTTTCTGTTCTGGATGTCTACTTCAGGACAGCATCATGTGTGGCTCAGAGGACTATTCCAGGGTCCATCTGAGAGGCAGAGATCTCTAGCCTCCTCTGCTTGAATGGCAGCACCACCCTCTCTTCGACTTGAGGGCTTTCTCCCAACTCCCTCTTCCTTGGTGGCCAACAGCTCTACAGAGCTCAACTCTTTCCTGGCTCATCTGCAGTAGTGGATACACAGGCATAAGCATTCATCAAAACTCTTCTAAATTCCCTTTAAAATATGTAAATTATACTTCCATTAAGTTCACTTTAAAAAGACAAAAAAAAAAATATGTAGCACAGTGTTTAAGAACATAGACTCAGTAGCCAGACTGCCAATGTTATCACTTACTGGCCATTTAAGAGCCAACCAGTAAGGACATTAGCATTAATACTAATACTGCAAGCAGAGGGAAGAATACAAAGATATCAGAGAAAAAAAAAACAATGTGAAGATTACAAATAATTTGGTAAATGTGGGACATAAGTTAAGAGGAGGCTATGGGCACAAGTCAATATTAAAGCACTTGCCTCGCAGGCAAGAGACCCGGGCTCAACCTCAAGCAACGAAAGAAAGAAGAAAAGAAAAAAATGTGAAAAAAAAGTGATGCCAAAAAAAAGACAAAGGGCTGAAGGTTGCTCCTTTCTATCTCCATACACAGCAAAGTGTTTTTAAAATGTTGTATATGACAAATTAGATATTAAAAAAAACCCTGATGAACACACAATGGCACACCATTGTAATCCATTAGGATGGCTAGAGTCAAAAAGAGATAAATAACAAGAGCTGGAAAGAATGTGAAGAAAATAGAGTCTCCTGTGTTGCAGTTAGGAACATAAAACAGTACAACTACTTTCAAAAACAGTATATCAATTCCGCAAAAAATTAAACACAATTGATCTCTCATTCTATTCCTAGACATACAGGTGCATATAAAAATACAAACTCAAATAACAATATTTAAGTACACAAATGTTCACAGCAACACTATGTATAGTGTCTCAAAGCTGAAAACAAGGCGAACATCCACTGTCTGACTGGTTAGCCATAAAAACTGAAGCACTAAATACGTGCGACAACATGATGAACCTAAACATCCTGCTAAGAAGACAAACGCATAAGGCCACATAGTCTATGGATTCACTTATATGGATGGTATTTGTTCTCAGTATACACAACCCTAAATATCTTTTATTTTTACTTTTTATTTTAATCTTCTGGTACAATATCCTTTTTTTGTTATTCTACTTTTGGGCTCCCTTTTAGGGAGATTAATTGGTGTACTTTAGATAAACATAATTATCACATTTATCATAGGGAATTTGCAACTGTACATAATATATCTTCTTTTTTTCCAGTTCCCTCCCCTCCATTCAACCTCTCTTCCCCTCCTTATTTATTGTTTCCATTGTTTTCCTCTTATTCTCTTTTCCCTCTCTTCCTTTCCTCCTCCCTCATCCCTTCTTCCTGAACATTTTCCTCCTCTTTCCCTATATCTTAATTTTTTTTAGTGTATTTGGTACAAGGTCTCTCTATGCAGCTCAGACTCGTAGTGATCCTCCTGTTTTCAGCCTCCCCGGTGCTGGGATTATAGGTGTGTGCCACCACACCTGGCCTCCTATTTCACTATATCTTTTACATATCTTGGTTCTTATTTACCCTTTTGGTTTCTCACAGCAGACAAACAAAATGATATTTACTATGTGTGTCAATCTATTTCACTTAAGTGTATGGTCTCAAGGTGCATCCATTTAGCTTGACATATCCCAAACTTATCCTTCTTTCTAGATAGATATAGATATAGATATAGATATAGATATAGATATAGATATAGATATAGATATATCTCACATGTTCTTTATCCTTCATCAATTAATGGGCACTTGGGCTATTTCCAAGATTTAGCTATTACTGACTGTGCTGCTATAAACATGAGCACGCTTATATGACAGTGCTTTGATGCTTTTCATACCTTTGGGAAGATACTAAGGACATGGATAGCCAGGTCAAATGGAATCTCTAGTTTTAGTTTTTTGAGTTGTCCATACTGATTTGTGCAGTGCTAACCCTAAATATTTTTCAAAGCAGAGTTTAACAGGATTTTAACAGGAAAATTTTTGGCATAAATAAAGTCTATCCCAATAAAAACTAGCAGTATTGGTGCAAGTGACAGCCACATGTTCCAAGAAGAAGGGAATAAGAGTAACAGGGCAGAGGTGGTGAGAGAGGGTGATGGGAACAATCGAAATATGTTGTACGCATGTATAAAACCACTATTAAAAACCCAGTGTTTCATAAAATTGCTAGGCATGATAAAAAATTATTTTAAAAAAAGATCATGCCCCACCTAGGAAAGCTTTCTGTGCGTTCCCCTCCATCACTTCCCACAGTGTCACTGTAGAACTGTCCTGGAAGATGAGCTTCTTGGAGGAGGGACCCCCCACAGGTGGGAGGTCACATGACAGACGCGCAGCTTGCATTTGTCTTCAAGGATCATAGCAACAATCCCAGCAACAGACCCAGCCGGTGGACGTGTGCTGGCGGGTACAGCATGGAGTGGCACTGGTTTCTATTCTCAGCATGTGTCACTGACTTAATGACAAGAAAACCAAACATAAAAAGGGAGCATTATCAGCAGTAACTGGAAGAGAGTGCCTGGCCTAGAGGGAATAAGAAAACTCCAGCAATAAACCTCAAAAGTTTCAATTCCCCGCTCCAAACCTTTTCTAAAACTGCTAAGAGTGAAGTAAATTGATTTAAACTGATGGCTACCTTCTTCCCCTGGTGTGAAGAAACCAAGGATGAGCAAGAGGAGACACAAGGGACTCCAGTTATCCTCCCTTCTCAAAGCTTCGTTATGCACACGCCATATGAGGTAATTCATCCACTTTCTGGTTAGGATAACACAGCCCCTGGTCCAGAGTAGGCACTTGACAAATGTTCACTAATGCCTACAGGACACTGGGAGGAAACGTCAGAGTGTGGACAGCAGAACAAACCCTTGACTGTCCGAGAATCACTTGTTTAGCCAAGCCACTAACAACAATAATGATGCATGTCATCAAAATACTGAAAAAGACCTGGTGTGGAGAAGGCTGCTCACTACTCACTGCATAAATAAATCTATTTGGTTTCCAGGATGTAAGGTAGCGATGGCCAGTGTAGGCACAACTCCAACTGCCCCGTTATTAACCTCACTGGCTAGCAGGGAATAATAGATCCTGGAGAAACCAGCTCAGCTGCAGACTGTCCAGAGCAGCATCTTGACTACTGGCTTCATCTTTTCCAGGATACTGGCTTTTCAGCTCACCCTCAAGTCTGCTTCCAAAGCCTGACCACATGAGAATATGAACGTCATGTCAGCTACAGAATAAATATGGAAAAGTTTACTTTTTTGCCTCAATACAATGGCTCAGTATGAAACACCAGATTCACCTGTACCAATATGTATATCTATGATAAACTCTTAACATAACCAATCAGCCTCTCACCCTGCCTCCATCAGTGTTTAGACCTCATCAACAGGCCAGAGGAAAAAGAGTTCCTCAAATGGCAAGCTCACATTTCCCCCAAGTACCTAAGCCCAGACAGAAAGGAAACATCAAATCCATGGCCCAGTGAGTAACTAGTTCAGCACTGAAATGAATGGAAACCAACAGGACACCTGAGGGAACTAAAACGTTTAGTTAAAGAAAAAATAAAGGTGATTTAGTTCAGCTTATCAACAGGCAGGTTCATAAGAAATTATTACAAGTGAACAGAGCAGCCACCCCAGTAACTGCAACTGGCCTCCGGCAGTGGATGGCAATGCCAGTGAACTCAGCTTTACTCTCTTCGCCACAGTGATGGGGTCCCTCTGGATGATCAAGCCCAGGGCACAGTGCAAGTGAAGGAACAGAAGCTCTTCAGAGCAAGAGTAGAACTGAAGTAGAACTTCTATCCTAGAAGAATTCTTCTAGGTTAAAGCCCATTCCTATCACTGCAGTTGCAACCAGTAGCCCACACCCCACACACCCACCTCTCCCTTTTTCACTCCCATCTCCTTCACATTTAGTCAGAGCAAGAAGACCAGGTGAATGATTTCAAGGCTTCTTCAAATTGACATAGCCCAGGCTGGCCTCAAACTCACTATGATCCTCCTGCCTCAGCCTCTTAAGTGCTAGAATTACAGATATGCACCACTACACCTGGCTGGTAGTCCTCTTTCTCCCAACCTGTGTTCTTGGGCATTTTTTCACTTGGAAAATCCCCAAGGCTTCCTCTTCCACCAGGACCCCTGGGCCACAGCTCACGCAGGCTCAATAATCAGACGTACACAGGGAAGAGACCTGCGCAAGGGCATCAAACAGCCCAGGCTCTGCCTTTGCCACAGTGAAGTATCCAAGGATGGATAAAGGATATCCATGCTGAAAGAGTCCAGCTGTAGACTCATGAAGTGAGTCTAGAAGACCTAAGATCATAGTACAACCTTCAAAGGAAGCTCTGAACTTCAAAGTACTCTCAAAAATGTCCATGGCTCACCACTTTCATGAAAAGTTAAGACTACTAACTGTCACTGTGAACGGACTGAACGAGGACAACCTCCACACTTGGTTGCTCCAGACAAAGGTCCACCCTCAAGCTGCAAATCCAAATATGGCTTTACAGTTTACATAAAGGCAAAACCTAAAATAAAATCTTTAAAAAGTCAGATGCTTGGTACTAAAATTGCTTCCATTCAAACCCAGAGGCCATGGCAACTGGTGCTGTGCACAGCTGCTAAACAGCAGAGGTACCCAGAGCCTTCTTGGGTTCTATGGTGTATTCCTTTGCATTTGTGAATGCTGGTCAATACAGGCTACAGCCACGCCAGCTAGTATTTGCCTGGTCTTGCAAGCTTGTGCTCTGAAAACTGCCCATGCTAAAACCAGGGTCTTTGTCCCTTTCTCTGACATAACCAAGAAAAGCTGGCTGGTTGGCATGTTCACTTGGTGAAGGAGGATACAGGCAATCAGCCCTGGTGCATGCCCCTGAAGGGCAGAATGCTTCCTGACTACTTTTGTTTGGTATGTCTTTGTTTTGGTTTAACCCTGGCAATCTGGCAGGCAGTCTATTTCCAGGGGGAGCTCTGTCCATGGTGTAGATGCCCTAGGCTTGAGGTCCTCATTCATTTTTATAAACAGAGCACAGTTGTCATGGCAACTGGTGCTGTGCACAGCTGCTAAATAGCAGAGGTCACCCAGAGCCTTCTTTGGATTCTATGGTCTATTCCTTTGCATTTGTGAACGCTGGTCAATAGAGGCTACAGTCATGCCAGCTAGCACTTCATACAGGAACCCAGGCCTTGAGGATGACAGCCATGCCAGTTGCCACACGCAAATGTGGTATCAGGTGAGACATGGATATATCTCAGCCTGGGGCACAGGAAGAACAAAATGCGTAAGAGTAATAACTTCCGCCCAGTGCTTTCAACCATCCCCAAGGCAGAGAGATACAAGGCCAGCACTCAGGGGAAAAGGAGATACTAGAAAAGTGATAGAGGAGCCCAAGCAGTGACACTTCTTCACCACATAGGCCAATTAGATACTTTCTCCCTTTCCCACTGAGGTAGGACAACAGTACTCGCCATGCCTACAGCAGGAAGTGCATCATATCTCCCATCAAGCACAAAAAGAAGAACTTCTAGAGTGGAGACCCAAATGTCTTTTCCAGCTAGAAAGTATCACTGCTGTTTCCACATTCCCAATGTAACCCTGTCCCAGGGCCACTCTAGACAGATGCTAAGTACATCCTGTGTGGAAATGCACCTTTGCCCACCTACCTTAGGGGTGTCCATTTACTTATTTATTTATGTATTTGGCACAAGGTCTCACTATGCAGCTCCGACTCGTAGTGATCCTCCTGTTTTCAGCCTCCCCAGCGCTGGGATTACAGGTGTGTACCACCATGCCTGTTCTTTGCCTCCAGCTCAGTGTGCCCAGGAGCAGAGCCAGCATGGCATATGGCGCCAGGGATCGAATTCCAGTCCCTGTGCTTGCCTAAGCAGGTGCTTAGTCCACTTAATCTGCTAAGCTACCTCGCAAGCCCTTTACGATGATCTGAAAATGCAATTGTAGGTGCTTTCAAACAAAAACAACCATAATGATGAGAATGCTCTACCAGGTGAGTTCTCTTCAGTCTGGGAAAAACAAATCAGAACTAAACAGAAACCTCAGTGGAGTCTTCACCCCATTTCTTCATCAACAGCATGGAAGCAGTCAACATTCTTTGGCCCCTGGTGCGACTTTCAGAGACAAGTGATTGTTTAAAATGTTAACAAAATTAAGCCTTACACTTTCCAGAAACATGTTTCTGTCTTTATTGATATGGAGAAGAATGTATAAAGAAAGTTCCCTAATCCACTGGTGTAACGCAGAGGTAAACTTGAAAATGTGGGTCAAATATGTGACAGGAACAAAATGTTGTGCATGCAGGATTTTTTTGGTTTGTTTGGAGATGGGCTGGTCTAGGACTTTGGGGCTGGGGAGATCCTCGCACCTCAGACTCTGCAGTCGCTGGCGCTACAGATATGCGCTGGTGTGCTCAGCTTAACTACAGAACTTTGGCATGTTTTTCCTATCACATTTTATTACAGGCCAAAGGAAACCTAAGCAGTTAAAAAGTTTGTCCTTAGACAATTCCTTAATTTAGACTTCAAAGGCTCCATATTAACTTCTGTGTACACAAACTAATGTGTTTCCTTTCCCTGCTGAACATCAAATACATCCCAATTAATTACTTCTATTTTTAAAAACTTAAGTCCCATTAAATATGAACATGCGATATATTTCAAGCAAAGAAGAAAAAGATGTTGAAAACCTGTTGCATTCTCTGCAAGAAAAAAAGTCAAAAGACACTATGTATGTAATCTGACTAAGACCGACCACTATGTAATCTGACTAAGACCGACCACTGAGGACTGGGGAGACAGCTTCATGGCTTAAGTGCCTGCCTGCCGAGCTCAAGGACCTGGGTTCGATCCCCAGTGCCACATGCCATACCGGCACCACACCTCGTGCGTAGTGCCAGCCACTACAACTAGGCATGGTGGGGCATGCCTGTAATCCCAGCACTGGAGTGGATGAGACAGGAGGATCACTACAAGTCTGAGCTGTGTAGTGACACTCTGTACCAAATAAATAAGTAAAAAATTAAAAAATATGAGACAATTGAAAATTATTTTCTCCTCAAAAATTATAATTTTTCTTCTTACTTTTTCCCATTGTGCCCATGAATGCTATAAATCTAACAATGAAAGCATCACCTTCTTGTTCTTTAACTTACAAATACAACAGAATAAAAATTTCAAGAGAAGTACAGCTTAAAAAATTCATTAACCATTTTTCATTTTTCTAACTCATCAGTGCTTATGTGGCTCATCAGAGCATTCCTACCTTGTGAACGACGGAGCACCCTAGAAGCTAGCACACCCTACATGGGGAATGCCACATGGAAACACGCAGGTGACCCGAACTGGAGAGCTTGGCCAGTGCTGAAGTCACCTTTGCTATATGGAGATACGGAATGAATAGTCCTTCAAATTTGGGTCAGGAGTTTTAAATGCGCGAGGTTATTGATTTTTCCAGTACAGTGCCTTTAAAATGCCCACATCTGACATAATATCACTATTATCTGTGGAGCTTTTGTATAGGCCATGCTGTCCCTTAAGCACTTT
This sequence comes from Octodon degus, assembly GCF_000260255.1. Taxonomy (NCBI): domain Eukaryota; kingdom Metazoa; phylum Chordata; class Mammalia; order Rodentia; family Octodontidae; genus Octodon; species Octodon degus. The sequence continues at coordinate 9,333,356 of NW_004524650.1, read as the reverse complement.
ACATATAGTAATGTGTTTACTTCTCATGACAACCTTAAGCTATACTATTACTGCCCTCATTTTACAGATTTAACTGGAAGCAGAGCCAGGTACGGTGGTGGTGCAGATACCTACAATCCCTGGAAAGAGAGAGGGAGAGAGGGAGAGAGGGAGAGAAGAAGAGAGAGAGAGAACGCTAATGACGTGGCTCACAGCAGTGCACGTACCTAGTGTACACAAACCCCAGTACTGCACCAAACAAAACAAAAAATGAAGTAAAGTCCTATTAAGTCACTCACTCAAAGTCACACAGGTATTAAACCAAATGACTAAGCCAAGCCAGGCCACAGGGCAAGGGTGGAACCCAGCCATGAAAGGAAGCCTCCAGTTTCCAAAATCAAAGCATTCTTCCCCCCCCCCAAAAAAAAAGCTGAATTAAGACAGTCCAAGTGATAGGTCAATGAGTTCTGACCTGAAAACCCACCCCCATTCCAAAAAAAGTTTGGTTACTGACACAGAAAGGAGAGATACAGACACCGAAGAAGGAGGCCCAGAGTCTCTTAATTATCTGCTCAGAATTCTCAGCTTATGACATTTTAATTTTATAGGTATTTTCTACAGTGTCAGGTTGTCTTTACAAATTAGCTTTAAAAAATGTTTAAAGCCTTCAGAAAAAGGAAGTAGTTGGACATTATATGTTGGAATTTTTCACTACTTTTTTCTTCTACATTGTAATGTTTTGAGAGCTTTCTACAGTTCATGTTTCTAGCAAACTTAACTTCATTAGTCCTGAGAGTAAAGCGAAGCGCTTGTAGCACATGGCCAGGGTGTCAGTATGAAGCCACTATCCAGCTGGGCTAATTTCAAAACCCAGTTCTGACATCATGATATACTCCTGTCTTTGATAAGATTAGAAGCTTCTCCTTTCTGGAAAATCCTCACACATCAAAAGAGAAAAGATACTTTTTTCTGAATGCATTTGGAAGTTGCAAAAAATAATAGGCACTTCTCCTGAGATCTCATTTCCTTCCCTCTCAGGGGTTCCCCTTCGTTTCAGGCCTGAAGAATGCAGCCATGACATGCAAGTGAAGGTAATGTTTATTTTTCTACGCTAAATTGGAAATATATTCACACTTGAGAGATCACAGTCAATCTTAATTCCATCATTTAAATATTGAACTATATGCCAAGTGCTTGCAGCTGTTGGAGAAACAGCAGCGACCAAAATAAACAGCTTCACCTCCACTTTCATGAAACGTCCCATCCAAATAGGAAGATGAACAGACAATAAACAAATATGCAAAGTAGGATTTTTAAAGCCAAAGAAAGCTCATCTCTAGGAAAGGACAAGTATGTTGATGCTGATGGAGAGTTTCAACTGCGGAGTGGAGAGACCCGGGCACCGACTGTATCCTGTCTGACTCACATTCCAGCATGGGTTCCATGAGACAAGATCTCTACAGCAAATCTCTCACTCCCAGTTAGCTCAGGGCAGCTCAGCCTACAGATCTTACCCTTCCTTCTTCTACCAAAAGGCAGCAAAGTGCTTTGTGTGTGTCAGCCTTGACACAGACCATCTGATCACTTTTAGATGTCTAGTTGTGCAGAATCCATATCCTCACTGTCACCATCCAGAAGGGCTATTTGCTTTCCAAATCCTAGGTAGCAATACCAGGCATATCTGGGGGCTGGGAGCAGAGGTGAAGTGCAACACAGCATGAAAAAGAATGTCCCAAGAGTCAGAGATTTTTAAAATTCAAGCTCAGTCAACAGGATATTAGATTTGTGTATGAGGCCGAGTTGGACGAGATAACCTCCAAAGATTCTTAAAATGCCAACATACCACTAGAATTCTACCATGCCTGTCAGTACGAAATCTCCCCAGATGTAACTTATCTGAAAATATTAGTTGAGGGTCATACTGTTAATGAGATAACTCAGATATTATGAAAAAATAAGCAACTTAAACATGCCATATTAACCAAGCAATAATTCTAACAGTATAGAAATAATAACAGCTACTATGCCACAGCAACACTTGGTAAGTGCCAGTTAGGGCTTTGAGCACTTGAAGTACATCTCATTAAATCCTCAAGCCAGTTCAGTGAGATGGATACTATTATTACCTCCGTTTTTTAAATGGAAAATGAGCAAACAGAAGTTAGCCAGCTACCCAGTGGCAGGATAGCTGGCGCCCAAGTCAGTGCTCCACAGCAGTATGTTCCATCAGGCTGTCCCAGTGGGCATGGGGAACATTTGCCCCTTAGATTTGCTTACATGACTATACCATAAAATGTAAAAGAAACATTGAGATTTGTTAAGTGAAACTTTGTCGATCTATGGTAATCATAAATTTCTCTGCCAGATATAACACTAAACTTTATCATAATATACTAAACTGCAGGAGCTCTCAGAAAATTAGTTCAATTACCAAATCTTGGGGCCGGGGAGATAGCTCAATAGAATAAACACTTGCCTGCCAAGCGCAAGGGCCTGAGTTCAATCCCCAGTTCAACAACAGCAACAACAAAAAGGACCAAATCTTATGTCCAAGCTTAAACATTAAAAAAGTGTGACTTAATATTTGCCTGTGACAATATAACAAACACACACTGCATTAGAGACTACATTTCTGCTAGCATAGAAGTTCAAATTGGTTATTGTGAAAGAAACTGGCCCGTTCCCATTATGAAATCCCAATCACAAAAATGCAGGATCCTGTTTAAAAACTAATTTAAACAGAACATACCAACATACTACTGGGCTCTCCCTTCCTTCTGTTTCCTTGTTTTAAAAACTCAGCCATTGTTCTCTTTAAACCAGGAGAGTCGCTTGCACCCAAGAGATCGAGACTGGCCTGAACAGTACGGTGAGAGTCCATCAGAAGGGAAGGAAGAAGGGAGGGAGAATGTTAGCTCCAAAGTTTGGTATTCTTGAAATATCCAGCTGAAATATTTTTAAATTCTGTAAATAAATATTAACAATGTTAAAAGTCTTAGTAATGGGTTTTTACAAAGCCAAAGTAGCATAATAGCTAATTTCATAAAATTTATAAGAAAATACACAATAAACATAAAATCTGAGCCTGCCTCAATATAGACATGAGTGACATACTAGGAACCCATTACCAAATTTAAATGATTTATGTAAAATAAATATTGATACAAAATAAATTTATATACGTTATGGCAAAAAATTCTAGGAAATCAGGTACTTTTAAATTCATGGTTTATGTAAACTGATAAAAAAAATTCAGCAGGTCACAGATAGCTCAGCAGTCTAAGCACCTGCCTAGGTAAGCTCAAGGACCCAGGTTCCATCCCTGGCACCCCATGCCATATCAGCCCACCCCAGGAGCACCAAGCTGGCCAGCAAGACAGGGTGTGCTGCTGCATGCCTGTAATGCCTGCTCTTGGGAGCGTGAAACACGAGGACCACTAGGAGTCGGAGCTGCGTAGTGAGACCCGGTACCAAATACATTAAAAAAAAAAAAAAAAATCAGCAATAATTTAAAATATTTCTTTGTTCATTATAATAAAATTCAATAATAATTAAAGTTTCTTTAATTTTATTTTTATATTTTTGAGATTTTTTTTATTTTTTTATTTTATTGAGAAACAAATAGCAATGAGACAGTTTTAAAACAGTTTAGTAGGACAGTTTCAATAATTAATACATTGCATATTGTTGTCTTCATAGTGGTTATTCATAGTACAAGATGTATACATGATATCCTGACCTAACATTATTAGTACAAATCTTTCTTCTCATTGAAGTAAGAGAAAGCAGCTGTATATTTATCCTATTTTGTATATACAGATACAAAATGGTCCTTTGATACATTCATTTGTATCCCCTTTTTTTGTTTAGTTTTGTCAGAGATGGGTATTCCATTGCCATTTAAATATTGTAGGTGTGTGAATTCAGCAAAATAAACCAATATAGTCCAGTAGTCCATAAAAGCAGTGGGTTATTCGTAGGACTGACAATGTCAGAGTTGTTGACTTAAGTCTTTTATATCCTAGCATATCAATATGGCTTTACTTTTTTACCTGGCTTTTATACTTTTCTGATGGATCATTAAGACCAAGATAAAGCAAGACCTATATAACAAAAAATGTAACTTCTGTATCTGACAAGGTCAGTCAAATCCCATCAGGATTTACTCTGAAACTCATAAGTGAAATAAACCAGACCCACATGTGTAAATATCGTATAGTCTCCCTAGTGTAAGAACTCAAAAGAAGAAATAAAAATAGAAAGGTATAACAATGAAAAAGAAAGTGAGAACTTAAGGATTGAACAATGAAGAGAGGGCAAGGAGAAAAGCTAGGAAACATGACAGGGAAAACCACAAATTTATATGCACAAGATGGTTAAGGCAATGATCCTGAGAATCTTCAACAGGTTTTTGAAACTAGCAATGAATTGGTAGGATTCTCACCCTGACTAACTATATATGCTGATACCTGTGAACTAAGGAACTACACTGAAGATAGCAATGTGTAATAGTAGGGACATGCTTGAAATGCCTGTCATTCTGGTCTTCTAAGTACGTACTGCTTCTAATGTCTTATCAATTACTGCTATACTGTCTCTCAAGTAAATATTTGTCTTTAAAAAAAGAAAAAGATAATAATAGGGGCCAAGGAGATGGCTCAGTGGAATAAGTACTTCCCTGACAAGCGCAAGGGCCTGAGTTCAATCCCCGGTTCTGCCAAAAAAAAAAATAATAATAATAAAATAATAATAATAATAATAATAATAATAAATGAAAACAAGAGACAAGGGAAAAAAGTCACAGGACTGTCCTCCTACAATGTTGTATATGGTTAGATTTCTAAATTTCTGTGTAAAAATATGTAATTGAATATTTCTATGTTTTTATTTTTTATTTATTTTTTCTTCACATTCTGTAGGGATTTAAACTTTAACATATCAATACTTTATGGAAAATACCTCTTCCATGTTATGTCTAAGATGTCCGACATTCAGACAGATAGTGAGGTTAAGCTCAACTGCCTATGTTATAAGGTAATATCATTAAGTTTCTCTTCTGGAGGGTTAACAACTTAAGTTTGCAGATCAAAAGTTAGTAAAAAGAAGGGCTGCAAGGACAGCCAACATTTTGGTCCTAGCCATTCAAGGTCAGTGAGGACTCAGGACATAGGAGAACTGTACTGTAACATCCTGTTAACTCAGTGATGTTGCAAATTTTCTGATCAAGGAGATTATGTGGGCCACAGAGGAAAGTGACCGATGATGTAAAGTGTCCCTAAGAAGAGTCACATGGAGAGAAAACATTCTCTCAGGCTTTCACAGAGAGCAAATTGGTCAGGCAATGGCTGTAACTCATCCACATGGCTGACACTGACAAAGGATCTACAAGCTTCCTTTTTTTAAAAGGAACTGTAAATGAAAATTTTTAAAGACCCCAGAAAGTCAGAATAAGACCCTGAAATCCCTACCCTACAAGCATTACTGCTTCACACCTTCTCTGTCTCCAACCTTGCAAACATCATACTCTAGGTATTAACCCAAAATGTCTACCCTGGCAAGATAGCATCTTTGAGCACCAGTGATTTAGAAACATAGACTGACAAAAAGAGGCTGAATGACACATCCCAAGTCCAAGACTCCTTGGTAGAATCCTTCATTAGATCTTTATTTGGACCAGAAGTAAAGATTCCTTCCACAAAGACATCTCTCTGTAGTATTCAGAAAGCAATAATCCTGAAATATTTCTGGTCTTCTCATCCTTTCACACTTTAAAATGACTAAAGACCAGCTCTGCAGGATTATTTCTGTAGTCCAGATACATAGAAGACTGAGGCTGGACGATACTTCCACTCTGGAGTTCAGGTCTACTCTGGCAGACCCGGCCTCAAAAATAAAAAAAAATAAAACTACTGAGAACTCGAAAGAGATCTTGTTTATATGAAGTATATATAGAGAAAGATACATCAATGTTTACAATAGAAATTAAAACCAAGAAATTTTTAAATATTTATACATTCAAACCCAACAATAAAAATATAAATTCAACTCATGTTATTGCAAACAGTATCTTTCATGAAAAAGAAGTGCTTTCTGAAACAAAACATAATTGGTGAGAAGAGCAGCAGTTTTCTACATTTTTCCAAATCTCTTTAATGTCTGTTTTAACAAAAGACATCTGGGTTTTCAGCTGTACTTCTGCATTCAATTTGTTCTAATACATTGTTCTGGTTGGAGGATATGAGGCAATTTGGCCTCACACAGACACAGTTGTCCCTAGGTGTCTTCAGGAGATTTGTTCCTAGACCCCCAGCATACCACAGTCTGTGGATGTTCAAGTCCCTTATATAATGCACCATAATATTTGCTTAGAACCTTCACATATATTCCCAGATACTTTAAATCATCTCTGGAATACTTACAATGCCTATAAAAATACTTGTTCTACTGTAGTGTTTAGAGAAAATGACAAATATATAGATAGATAGATAGATAGATAGATACATATACATATATATACATATATATATATATATATATATATATATATATGTTCAATACAGGTATTTTGTATTTTCAGGCTGTGGTTAATTAAGTCCTCAGTGGTGGAACCCATAGTTATGAAGGGCTGACTATATAAGCAGTTAAATTCTGTCCATCTAATACCCGTCCCATGTATTTATGGCTATTTCCTCTGTGACATTATACTGCTGTACAACAGCCATTTCTTAAGGTTTGCTGAATGTGGAATCTCAATCACAACAAATGTACAAATCCTGTTATATTACAACTCATGGCTTTCCCTCCAAAGTATCAAGTGATTTCAAAGTGCAACAGTAGGGCTGGCAAGATAGTTTAGCAGACTAAGGGTCTGCTTAGGTAAGCTCAGGGACCGCGGTTCAATCCCTGGCATCACACACCACGCTGGCTCCGCCCTCAGGCAGGCTGAATTGGTCACTGAGTCTGGGTGTGATGGTACATGCCTGTAATGCCAACACTGGAGAGGCTGAAAACAGGAGGATCACTATGAGTCCAAGCTGCATAGTAAGACCCTGTACCAGATACAGATTAAAAAAAAAAAAGTACAATAGTAACTTACAGTAGAGAATTGAGGCAGAAACCACTCCAAGCAACTGACTAAGGTTGACACATCCTGCCAACATATTAAATCCTTGCCTTGACGCTCTACACAGGGGCTATCACCTCAGGTAATTCTCCTAATAATGTATAACTGCAGAGTAACCATGAAGACAAACTCAAACTGAGGGACATTCCCCAGTACTTTTCCAAAGTGTCCCTGAAAGACAAAAAGATTTCTGAGTGACATAACAACTAAAAATAATGTGAGAGCACTGGTTGGATCCTAGAACAGAAAAAAAACATTAGCAGAAAAATGAATGATACCCAAATGTTTTAGTTAATAATATTGAAGAGTACCAAGATTAATTTCTTAGTTTTGATAGGTGTCCTGTGGTTTTATGTAAGTTGCCACCATACAGCAAAGCTGAATAAGAAATATAAAAGAATTATCTACTACTTATGCAACTCTTCTGTAAGTCTAAAACCGTCTAAAAGCAAAAATCAATTGCTCTATCTTGTACTCATAAGAGAATCTTTTACCCATGCATGCTTTTATAGGATCACGTATTGGTCATCTGGAAAATGATTTACTCAAGTAGGCAAACATGCCAAATAAGGCTTTTCATTATATGAGAGCAAAAAATTCACATTTGTTAATATTATCCCCATTGATCTCATCACAAGAGGATTTAACTGTTAAGAAACAGGCACAGTCATGGTGCGGGTAAGTTTTCCAAAATTTTAATTTTGTTTAAAAACTAAGATTTTATCATTGGCAACAAATACTATCCATTATTTTCCCTGAGGTAACAGGCTCACTTTGTACTCTGTCAAAAAATGCCTGCCAAGTACCCAGGTCTGGATAACCATCATTTGTCCGTCCATCGTTCTTTTAAGTCAAATGCTGTTCCACGAAAAACAGGCCAGCTCAGCTCACAATTTGAACAACTGCACAAGTGCTTTAAGCTCGAGATAGCAATTGTACTTAGAATATAAAACTGTTATATGTGTACTTTTCATTTCATCACACAGAATATTAAAAAGACACGAATTTGAGGGGCTTAACTGCTTCACCAAGAGCATTCCTAAGCGAAGCTGGCAAGTGTTTTACTGCAAGCATAGAGTAGTGAGGCACAGCCTTGATTCTTGCTAAGGCACCAGCAATTTTATGCAACGGTTTCTATGCTGTCAGTGTAATTTTAACCTACTAAAAACAAAACAAAACAAAAAAACAGCACCTTAGTATCATCATAAAAATGGTTTGGTCCCACAGAACTAAAAAAGTATCAGACCCATTACCACACTTTGGCAATGGCTGACTTAAAAGAGTTAATTTGCAACTTTAAAATGACTCCATCAAAACCAATCTTGAGCATGGGGAGACAGCTTGGCAGTCTAAGTGCCTGCCTGGCAAGTGCAGTACCACATGGCCCACCAGCCCTGGAATCCCAGGCACACCAAGTCAGACACCCAAACCGAGCATGGAGGTGCACGCCTGCAAACCCACAGCTAGGGAGCTGAGAAAAGAGGATTACTACTAGTCTAAGCTATGCAGTGAGACCCTGTACCAAAGAAAGAAAGAAAGAGAGAGAGAGAGAGAGAGAGAGAGAGAGAGAGAGAGAGGAAGGGAGGGAGGTTTAAAAAAAGAATCTTGGCATTAAGGTAAAGTGCTTTCCCTAAATACAAGTAAAACAATCTAACAAAACCATTCCTCACCTTGATAAAGTACTCAGACATTATCCATACTGGAAAATAATATATCTACAAAAACCTTTTAATTACAAATCCCAAGTAAATTGCTTCCCTAGAGCAATTGTGCTCCAGCATGAAAATCCAAGGACTGACAACAGGGTACAACAGTCAGTGCTTGGGTTCTGAATGCCCTGACTCTGATCAAAGGAATGTGGGTCCTCATCTTATTGCGATGGAGAGATGCGTTGACTATCCCCTTCTCAGCAATACTAGCCTTGAGCCTCAGTTCTACAACATATTTCTTACAGCACACACCAAACTCTGAGCTTCTACAATTTAGCGTAAAGCCCGTCAAACCAATATCTAACTTTAGTAACTTGTGTAAGTGGCTTACATCTGAGATCATTCTTCAGGTGGACAAAGGAAACAGCAGTTTTCACTGTTATTAATGAAGAACAGTTTGAAGAGGACAAAATGATAGGTCTAAAATCAATTCTAGGATCTAAGTCTGATGAAACAGACTTTGTAAATACTGTCCTTATTTGGACACACTGTAGTCTTCAAAGTAAATTTCCAAGAGCTGGAGATATAACTCAGTGGTAGAAAACATGCTTACCATGAGCAAGTCCCTATGTTCAATCCCCAACACTAAAAATAAAAGATAAACATATACAAAGCTACTGAAAATTACAAATGCATTACTGAAAAAAAAATTAAATAAAAGCCAGACAAATACCAGGGTGTACCATGTTCATGAACAGCAACACAGACGCCACATGCTACACATTGCAGGCACTTTTCATTCTAACATTGGCAACTCTAATGCCAGTCTCCCACTCTACTGTAAATGCAAATAATAAGGGTCATCTTAGAATAACCCTGAGCACTGTTGTATCTTTATTAAAAAAAGAAATCATTTCTAAAGTCCTCATCTTAACTATTAATTATAACATTATTCATAGTATCCCACAGCTTATCTGGAATATACTAATAGGCCTTGATGTTACTTTCCTAAAAGTGTGATGAGATTCAAAAAAATAAATAAAATAAACTCACAAAAAAAAAGTCCTATTTCTTTATCAGGTCAAACACTCTGTTCTCAACTTTTAAAAGCCCTTCCATGATCCTTGAGGCTCTGAGAGCTCCTAGCCTATCTACTTGTTAAAGATGACTGAGGATCGCCTGCAGAAAGGCTAGAAGTCCAAAGCTGCTTCTCTAGGCCTGCTGGCTAAGGACAGAAGAGCTGGAACTCATGCAGAGGAAACACACAGGCCCCTGCGCACTCAGAAACAAATTCCTCCACCAGCACACTCTCCCATGGTGCTCGCGTAAGCTTTCCCCGATAGATTCCAAGTTGAGTAGTAAATAGAAACAATTTACTTTGTTGGCCTTCCCTTGAGTTCAGGAAGATCTGACAATATCATAAAATGGCTCAGCAGAGTGCTCTGAAATTTTTCATTAGAATTTTTCTTGTTTGAATCATGTTAATAAAGTAAGTTTGGCCTGGAATTTGTGCATAACTACTCACAGGCTGTCCAAGCCCCGAAGGATGGAGAAAGATGCTAGGGCCGGTTAGTAAAAGCGAGGGCCAGACGCAGGAGCTGGCAGATTTCTGGTGGCTATTTCCCAACAGAGCTATACTGGACAAAGCCCCCTCAGCTAAGTATCACTCAACTGGCTCTCAGACCAGCCTGAAGTGCACCTCGGCACTTTCTTTTCTGACTGTCCACATCTCCATTAGCTGGTTCAAAAGCACCTAACATCTCGCAGCATAACAGGAAAGGGATATCTATTATTTTTCTGTAATTTGTCAGGCTGAGCTGGTTCGAGGAGTTATTATTCTATAAGATATGTCAGTGTATCAATAATATATTTTATTTTTCTTTTTTTGGTACTGAGGATTGAACTCAGGACCTTGCACTTACTAGGCAGGAGCTTATACCAGTGAGCTATCTCCCCAGCCAGTGTATCAATAATACAAAACTGTTTTCTCTTTATGCATTATACTATACTTCAATTGGCACGTGCTTGGCACTTCTTCAAAGGAAAAATTTTAAATCCCTTTCCAGTGCAGTAGCAATTGAAAATTTTATTATTTGCTATTGGGCCACCTAAATAAAGGATATGAGAAATTTGTTTTAAGAAAAAAAAAGAAGTTTTTCTTCTTAAAACAAATTAAATTTTTTCTTATCCTGGTGCCTTTAAACATTTAACACTTAAAATTTGAATTGTTTCACAATAAACTGGTGTTCTCTCCTCTTGCTAAGAAGAGGCCCTTGGGGAGTATTTATTTAGTTAATAAATGTTAAGTGATTGTGATTCTCTCACAAAACAAAAAGCACAGAGAACCTCTTAAAGACGCCCTTTGGACCCTCTGGATCTACAAGGGTCCACATGAATCCCATCACCCAAGTGCTGGAGCAGTAAACTGGAAATTTAGGGAAGAGATGGCCACATGCACTTCTCCAAAAAGAGAAGCAGTTCCCCTCTGGCCCTGCTCCAAAAGGCCATCGAGCCAGATAAGGTCCAGACTAATCTTTGCACAGCCTTTCTGCCAACTTTCTCCTACAGGCATTAGGTTTTTCAGCATAGGCTTTGCAAATAATCTAATACAATTAATTAGTGCCTTCAAATCTGTCCTGTATCATTAACGAAACACAGCCGGACAGTCTTTGATAGCACATTTCTAGAGCTAATTAAGCTCGGCAATAACAGTGGACATAGCCTCGGGGGCAGCCACCAGGGCCAGGCTGATACCTGCCTGCGACAGACAGTAGTACTGTCCTCACAGACTATTTTGGAGTGACGAAAGCAGTAGGTTGCTGGGGATTGTAGATCCCTTATAACATTCCAGACTTAAGGTAAGATAGAAAAAAAAAATTAAAGAACAGAAAGGAGACAAGGGAATTGAAATTTTAAATGTTTACTTCTAAAAAGGCCAATAACTATAGCTTCAAGATCAAAAGTTACTCAAGTCTTTTTTTGCTTCCAGAAAAATCACTCAAAAAAGCCCCTAGCAGCCTTAAAGACACAATGAGCCTGTTGGTTGGGCTCTGGACCCGTCTTTCTCACGGCCAGCTTCCTCCATCATCAAGGAAGCAGCAATACTAGGGAGTGGCACAGCCCAACTCAAGCACAGCGAAGCGGCTTATGTTCTGACCTTGCTTGCCAGAATGGGTGACCCTACATCCTACAAGTTGGATGCGCGTGACAGCCCCAAGACCCCGTAAATACACCCAGCTCTGGTTCGTTATGTGCCCCTCTCTCTCTGGAGAGCCTGCACTCTTATTTCTCTGAATATGTACCTTTTCATTTCTGCCTAATAAAGCCCTTCCCATTCCTTTTACTAGCTAGTCCAGAAAATTCTTTTCCTATGGTAGGAGCCAGCGAACTTATCGCCTCCTTTTGCTCTCTGTCTAAAAACTTCTGCAGCCTCTTGGGGTTTTTTGTTTGTTTTATTTTGTTTTGTTTTGTTTCCTTTTTAGCAGTTAGAGGTTCTCAAGTCCCTCAAAAATAAGTGCTTGCATGTAGAAGCCCTGAAGGCAAGAGGCACTGGTTCTGTCTAACTGAAAATAGACATGTGCAGAGGTATCCGCTGTGATGGGTAGCAGCCTCATTAGGTACTCCTGTAGGTCAACACACTCTGTTCCTGGGTTAGATGAACTACAACTTGTTAGCCAATCTAGAGTCTCAAGAAAAATGTTTCAAGCAACTGGCATGGAAAGCCTAGTCCTGAGACACTACAGAGAAGACCTTTGGTGTGACAGCCAAGGAAGCCACCGCCTTAAGTCACCTATGTCTTTGGATCCTAAACACTTCAGAGATACATTCAACTAGTGTTCTTCTGCCTGTCTATCTCCATCTCCATCTCTGTCTCTGTCTCTGTCTCTCTCTCTCTTCTCCTTCTCCTTTTCCTCCTCTTCCTCCTCCTCCTCGTCCTCCTCCTCCTTTCTCTCTCTCTCTACCTCCCTCCTTTCTTCCTCTGTCTGTCTGTCTCTCTCTCTCTCTGTTCTCCTCTCTCCTCTCTTTCCCCGCCCCCAAAAAGGCATAAGCTCAGTCAATCTGAATTCATGGCTTCCCTTTTTTCAGTGGTTGATCACATTTCTTAAGCTATGTAGATTCCAGTGCTCGTTCAGGTGATAAATGACATTGTCCCCTCAACCTGGTAAGGCCTATCATTCCAAATCAAGAAGGAGCCCACTGCTTATGTTTCCTTCTCTCTCCCCTAAAGGAGCCCAATCCCCTCTTGTCCCTTCTCCTCTCCTACTCTGTACCTTTCACCAGTCAGAAAACTCAAATCCTGCAACATTTTCTGATGCTAATTATCAGAAGGAGACAGATGGAGATTGGGGGCAGCAGCAGTGCTCAAAAGTCTTCTCGTGGCTTTGGGGATAGTTATTATGCCTCCGCCTGGATAGGGAAGATGACGGCCCCCACCACCAGGAAGGAGGGGTGAAGCGAAGTACATGATCACTGGAAGGATTCCATTTTACCTTGTTGGCTGTCTACCATGACATATTTCAAATAATCTTTCACCCTAAAGACATTTTTTTGTTCTAATAAACAGAAATTCTTGACTTGATACTTAAAAGTTTGGTGTTGTTTCTACTCTACATCCCCATACCTCTACTCTCCAAAACACTTGTTTAAGAAAAAAGAGCTGTATAATTTTAAATGTACATATCTTAAAATCAGTCTCATCCCCAAATTCCCTTCTGATCAAACAGTACTGCATATTGAGGGCCAGGAAGATGGCTCAGTGGAATAAGCACTTCCCTGGCAAGTGCAAGGGCCTGAGTTCAATCCCCGGTTCTGCAAAAAAACAAAAAACAAAACAGTACTGCATAATCCAAGATCCTCACTCTTATGACCTTAGTCATAAGGGATTTTTTTTTTTTTATTATCTAACACCACATGAAATTCTAGCCTACAACATAGGCACAGCCAACAAGATAAACACACTTTGCAGAGGCTTAGAAAAAAGCAAGTGGAGAAAAAAGAAAAATAGTCTTGCATTCCTCTGGACTTCTCTTAAGAATTTCAAAAATGGAATGACCACTACCTAGGGCTTGTGGCCAGCTCTGAACTGTACATAGGTTGTTCATAGCCCCTCTAATAACAATGAAGAAGTCTGAAAAAGCAAATCAGAAAATCTTATAAATTACTCAATGGCAGGTAAATAAGTGAACTTATTTTAAAACACAACTTTTCAGGCATAGAAGTTAAACTTTTTTCACTGTCTTACCCCAAATTTAATAAATATGGTGTCAGGATGCTTAATAAATATCCATAATAACTTGGGCAATTTTTCACCTTCTGTTCATTTTTTTAAGATCTAGCCTGGAATCTATACAGGAATGAAGTAGGAAGTCAATGAAGAAAACAAGAGTTAAAAATTAAGGGCCAGGGAAATAGCTCAGTAGAATAAGCAAGTGCAAGGTCTTGGGTTCAATCCCTGGTACCACAAAAAAAAAAAAAAAAAAAAAAGTTAAAACAGAGAGCCAGGAATATAGCTCAGTAGCACAGTACATGCCTGGTAAGCAGAAGGTCCTGAGTTCTATTTGCAGTACCAAATAAAATAAAAATAAGAACAGTTCCATAGAATTGAGGTATGGTCCACTTAATATCAAAGTTCAGTCTCTAACTCCCTGAGCCAACTCAACTCCCCTTTTATCCACAAATCATCTCCAAATTCTTATTCCCCATTGCTGAGAGGCCCTCAGCCACAGTTGCCTGCACCAATGTCCCTGCCCTCACCGAGTCAGCACAGTCTCCTACACCCATCCCTGACAAAACAAAACAAAAAAGGGACATAAATAAAGGACCATTTTGTTGTGTATATCTATCCTATATGATAGGATAGATATACAGCTACTTCCTCTTAGTTCAATGAGAAGAAAGGTTTGTATTAATAATGTTTAGACAAGATATCATATCTGCATTTTGTCCTCTGAATAACTACTATGAAGACAATAATATGCAATTTATTAATTATTGCAACTGTCCTACTACTCTGTTTTGAAACTGTTTCATTGGTATTTTATCTCATTAAAATGAATAAAAAATGTTTTTAAAAAATCTTTGAAATCCCCCTTGATCACCACGAACGCGTGTGTGTGTGCGTGTGTGTGTGTGTGTGTGTGCGCATGCGAACATGCACAATGAGCACTGAGCCCAGGGCCTTGTGCGCATCAGGTAACCACTCCACTAAGCCACACCCCAAACTCCCACTGTTCCTTGCAACACTGCCTTCCCTCACTACTAGTCCTGAGCGCCTTTTTCTTCAGTGAACCTGCTAAAATATGTACAGCTGCTCCCGCTCTAGCTTTACCCACGAGGGAGATGACTGAGGATGATGATTGATGACTGTTTTGTTGTTATATCTCTAAAACCTGAATAGTGTCTAAAATGCAAGAGGTGTTCAATAAACACTTGCTGAAGTCAGCACAGTGGCCCACAGCTATAATACCAGAGCACTCTGGGAGGCTGAGGCAGGAAGACTACACATGTAAGGCCCACCTGTGCAACTCAACTACTTAATAAGATCTTGTCTCAAATTTTAAGAAAAAAAAAATTGCAAGGACTACACACATATAGCTCAGTACAAAGGTCCTCAAAAAACAAAATGGTGGGGCTGGGGAAATGGCTCAGTGGAATAAGCACTTCCCTGGCAAGCGCAAGGGCCTGAGTTCCATCCCCGGTTCCCCCAAAAAAAAAAAAAAAAAATGGTTGTTGAATTAACCATTCAACACTTTGAGAATTTACATTAAAAGATGAAAAGTGGAACTTGCTCTTTGTACAAACTCCAAAGTCTCTTTTTTTTTTTTTCTCCCAAGACAAGGTCTTGCCAAATAGTTCAGGCTGGCCTCAAACTCACAATGTAACTCGGGTTGGCCCCAAACTCATGGCAATCCTCTGCCTCAGCGTCCAGAGTGCTGGGATCACAGGTGTGCGCCATCACACCCAGCTCCTCATCTGTGCCTCAAAGCCCAACAAAGTACCTGGAACTTGATGAGTCACCAAAGGTTTAGTGAAAGACTACAAGTTCTATCTAAAACATAGCAGTTACTTAAAAGTTTACAGAAAATGTGAAACAATAAATGGTTCTTTCCTCTAACTCTAAAGGAAAAGAAAGGGACGGTTCTGGGGCTATGTGACATTTTGGTTCACCACACAGTGTGTGTAAACCTTGGTGCTGTTGTGCACAGAAGCCCTCGCAGATGCTGCATGGAGAGCACATCACAGAAAGTGCAGAGCAACCCAGGGGTGTCTGCAGCGGAAGGCACGGCACAGGGGCCAACTCTGCACCCAGGCCTGAGCCAGCTGAGAATCACTTCTCATGGGAAGGAGGGTGGGAAGGGAGGGAGAGAGGACAGGAGGGATGAGAGGGAAGGAGGG
>NW_004524650.1:9301208-9316949 GCF_000260255.1 Octodon degus | reverse complement strand
GTGAGGGAGGGAAGGAGGGAGGGAGGGAGGAAGGAAGGAAGGGAGGGAGGGAGGGAGGGTCAGCCAGCCGGTCTCATTCTTCATGGCTCTGCTTGCTCTGCTGGCCTACAGCAGTTATTCAGGCATGTGAGGACAAAGGGAAACAACACAAAGTTCTATTGAGACTTTTTCCTTTTGCCATATATGGGCCCTCTCACTGCCGACAGAGAGAATAATTTTAATTTTTTTTTTTAATCAACATTTTCCTTTGAAGGTTGTAAGATTTTCCACATACCACTCTGGGTTTTGTTTTGTTTTAAGATTTCTAAATGCTGGCAGGAGCGCGGGAGAATGGCTGCGCTTCGGTCCCCAGAGCACCTGCTGCGTGTTTCCTGGAAGGAACATTCTAAGAGCAAGCGCAATTTTTTTCAGAGTTTTTATTAGTGCACATTAGTTATAAAGAACAATGGATTTCATACTCACACAAACTGTGTATCATTTCTTCCCCCCTAATCTTACTCCCTTTCCTTCCTCCCTCTCCTTTACTCCTGTCTTCTCTAGGAGATTCCCTTCTACTTTCACGCCATCTTTTTTTAGACTCTACATGACAGAAAACAGGCAGTATTTCTCTTGTAAGTGCATTTTTAAGTCTTCTAGAAGTCCATCTGATTTATAAAACCCATTCAGAAATCAGAAATACGATTAGACTGGACTTCAGGGTCTTTGTGTGTGTGGCCATTTTGGCAGTGAACAGCTTAAAGAAAACAGAAGTCAGCAGCTCACATGGCTGTGGGGTGGGGTGGGCCAGGCAGTCAGAAAGGACAAGCCCTCCGTGAGGCACCCAAGCAGGGCCCGCACCGAGGGAAGGTCGCATGTGGAGACACCACTGGGTCATTCCCCCCTCTGACGCTGCTTCCAAAACCAACACACTCAGGGTTTGCAGCTCTGCTGGTGATTCCAGGTGCCCTTGGAGTAGCAAGGATTAGTTATCAAAGCAAACAAATTGAGAAAGGCTAATTTCCTGTGTACACGACTGTCAGGCTACAAGCTCGTAACAATTAGACAGCTGTACAGGCACACAGATAGCCACGTTCTAGAAAAAATGTTGATCACTATTTACAAAACAGACCATCGCTAGTATCCTAAAACAATCCAAATAAATCCGAAATCCACAGAACACAACTGTAACTACTCAGCACAATAAGGATGCAAAGGGCAGAAAACCAGGACTCCGCCGCCCTGCCTGATGTCAAACCTATGGATCATCTTACTTTCTTGACAACCATCTTTCTTGCACTATCTGTACATCCAGTTACCCAACTAGCTATTGGTAATCTCTTTTTGCAAATGAAAAGGGAAAAGACCTCACATTTACTTTTTTTTTTTTTGCAGAACTGGGGATTGAACTCAGGTCCTTGCGCTTGCCAGGGAAGCGCTTATTCCACTGAGCCATCTCCCCAGCCCCAAGACCTCACATTTAATAGACACCACATTTCACCCAGATAAAAACTCCTGGGTCCTAGGTAGGGCAAAGGAGTCTTGGAGAAATGAGCTCATCTTCTGACTGTCACTAACTGTGACCATGTGTGTGTGTGTGTGTGATGTTTCTATGCAAAAACTAAAAGGAAAGTGGAGGAAGGGGAGGTCTCACCACACTGGGGCACACATGGTGTCCCCAAAGAGGCCACTCAAGTGACCCTGGATCCCCTAAAAACAATTATTTGCTCTTTAAAATAAATAAAAATTCAGAACTCTGGTGATTCCTGGCATCACAACTGACAATAGTCTTTTCCTAAGTGTCCAAAAGCAGAATTAAACACAAAAGTAATAATTAAAGATGATAGTCAAAGACTAAATCAACTAGCCGGGGCCAAAGACCAAATGTTTGGCCAGATAAGGCCTCTTGTCTTCAGGCCTCTTGCTCTGAACAGTCAAGACTATTCATCTTCAGTGTAGGGCAGGGGTGCTGGAGATTGAACCCATGCCCTAAAATGCCACACATGCGCCGTACACTGAGCCACACCACCCAGCCCTCAGTCCCCAGCCCCATCAGCCAGATCCTTTGCATTCCCCAGGGGCAGCTCCTTGCCCCCACCCCACCACCTTCCTGCCCTTAGGAGTTGCAGCCTTTGATCATTCAGCTGGCAGAGAGGAGAAAGCCCTGGCAGAACCACCTCTGCCATGCTCAGGCCATGAACTCAAGTGTGGAACAAATGGGTAAAGAGAATGTGACCCGTGCCCACGGCTGATTACTATTCAGCCGTGATGCTACTCACCCTTGAAAAAGAAAGGCATCCTGTGAGTGGTGCCACATGGACAAACCTGGAGCACCTTAGGCTAAGGGAAATACGCCGGGCACAGAGAGACGAATACTGCCCGGTCTCACTCATACACACAATCTAAAAAGGCCAAATTCACAGATATAGTAAAATGGTAGCTATCTGAGGTGAGGTTAGAAGAAATCGGTCAAAGGATGAAACATGTCAGTTAGGAAGAGTATGTTTAAGAGCTCCATCGCAGGCTACAGTCAAAAACGATGTACCATATGCACGGAAATGGCTAAGATAATAGTGTTCTCACCATACCCCAAAAAAACTGTAAGTAGGCAATAACACATATGATAATAGCTGATGCGGCCATTTCACAATGTTAACAAACATATCTACATATAAGAGCATGTCATACAATATCAATATACAATGTTTACTTGTTAATTAGACATAAATTTTTGAAATTGATTAAATGTTTATTTTATAAAAAGCAAATAGTGCCAGTCCTTTGGGGCAGCATAACAGAAACAGCGTAAACTCTGGAGTCGCTGCCTCTCTGCCCCTTCCTCTGAATGGCTCACCTACATCCACTTGATTGCTCGTTTGTTTCTCATTATACATCACACTTGAGTTCCCTGAGCCCTCGCCGCTCCCTCTGTAGTATGGGTGCGATAACAACGCTAGCCACGGTGACAACAGTAATGCTAACGAAACGGTGACAATGGTGAATACCAATCTCGAACTTTCTGTAAGGATCAAATGAACCAACCCATGTCACATGCCCAGGACAGTGGCTGGCTGCACTCAAGAGGAGCTGAGGGGGGAAGAGGCCAGGGCAGTGACGGTGAGCTTGCGGTGATCGAGTACCCAAACCGCAACCCAAAACTCACTCACCATGAAGCGCCAACACTGCAATTAAACCTAAGTACTGAGGTTTTAGTTTAGAAAACAACTGTTATATTAACATCTTTTCTCTTAACAGAAAACACAATGACATGCTTGCCACCGGCTTGCCACCCCTGGCTAAGAGATGCAGTACAGCAACCAGCGGAAGGCCTGTAGATGCCACCCGCCTGCATCTGCAGAAGTGTGTTTCAGCTCTGGTTTCACCCAGAGTTGAAATCACTTTCTCAACTCTCCTTAAATCACTTACTTACTCTAAGCCTTGTTATTCTCCTTCTGGAAATGAAGAAAATAATATCTGCTTACCCTAGAGATGAAATATGAGGTATACAACTTTCTCAACACTATCACTACTACAAAACTTAGTGAGTTTAGCAGCACTAGTCGTAGTTAGTTTAGACTCTCAGGCCGCCAGGACACAAAGCCTCTGGAGCTTTCTTAGCAGGATGAAGGCTCAGGCTGAAATCATCTCCCTTCCCATGGACTGTACCTGAGTTCCAGGTAGATCCTACGGAGAGGAAAAGAAGTGTATCTGCTCAGCAGGAACACACGTGTAGGCTGCAGGCAAGCTCCCAAAGGATGCGTCTGGGCCCAGGATCAGGACAGTGAGACAAGGGAGCCAGGCATCCCATCTCGGCCCCGGGCAAAGGTGCCAAGAACATCTCTGCAGAGCTCACCTCGGCAGACCTTGCTTGCCTGGCCACAGGGGCCATTGGGTGCCGCCCAGTCCACCCCTTCCAAGCAAACCAACTTCCTGAGTGCTCCACGCATGCCTCTTTTTCTCATTATTTCAGCTTTTGGAAACAGCCCTACCTAACCCTGGCAAGCTTCAGCAGCAGCAGCAGTTAATATTTTTTAAAGATGTGTAGAACTGTTTTTAAAGTGAAAACTTAGTGAGTTTAGTAAAAACTTATACCTGCCATAGCAGGCATTTATTTTTCAAACTTCTCACTTTTCCATTAGATTATAGGATCTAAGATAAGATGCCAATGAGTAACTTAAAGCAATAGTTACTCAGGAGGCAGTATGGTTCTTACACAGCACGTTTACCAAAAGCACAACCTCCCTGCCCGGAATGCTAAACAATAACCAAGGAACAAAGGAGGGGAGGAAAGCCAGGCACAGCGATATGGACACGGCGACACGTGCCTGTAATGCCAGCACTTTGATCGCTGTGAGTTCAAAGTCATTCTAGTCTATGTAGCAAGATCCTGTCTCAAAAAAAAGATGTTACGTTTTGTCAAAACAACTGCTAAGCACGTGCTGTGAAGTGTCCACTGCCACCTTCACCCTTCATCAAGAGGGAAGGGAAGGACAGAGGAAGGGAGAGGAGAGAGAAAAAGGCAGCAGGCATCCATCCACAGACAGACTAGCCGAATCCATGGGCTGGAACAAGTGGGCACCTACCAGTCCAACCTTGCCTGCGCTTGCCCTGCCCCAGCCCCACACATACATGAGATCTTTTACCCCCTTTACCCCTTCTGCTTCCAAGAGCTCTATGCTTTTCCTCTTATTTACAGCTTCAAAGTCATTGCTCTGAAGCCAGAATACAATAAAGAAGGCCCATTACTCGAGGGTTCTTCTGCTCAGATGACCCATGTCCAGCTCTTCTACAGCCAAAGGGTCTCATCAGATTCCAGGATACCACACTGGTGCCGACTCACCTGGCCCTTGATCAAAGGCAGGGGTTCACTCGTTCCACTGACAAGAGTCCTCACTGCAGGAGACTTACTAGAAGGCAAGCAGCTGGACTCGCGGGCCAGCCACCCGGGCTAAGTCCCAGCTCTGCCACATACCAGCAGCAGGATTTTGCACAAATCATTAACCAAATGGAGCCTTAGCTTCCTTGTTTATACAATGGTGATGATAACGATGCTCATAATAATACCCACTCTGGTATTATTAAAGAAAGGAAAAGAAAGTGCTGTTCTATTAACACAAAATAAGTGAGCCAGCAGAGAGCAAGCCTGCGTTCCTGGCACTGTCCTGTTTGAAGCTGATGGGGCATTAGCCTCAGTCTGAATTCTAAGATTGACAGTGCATGCATCTACCTCAGAGGATGGAAGGAGACAGGCCAAACCAGAATGAAATTTGCAGGCCTTCTTCTGATATTTAAGGTCCCTGCCTTCCAAGAATGATGTGGGCATCATTCTCCAGGTCATTCACTTAAAAAAAAAAAAAGTCTATAATCTAAGCGCCACATACCGCATACAGCCCAGTTCTCCCATCTGGCCAGCCTGGTCTTCCTCTACCCAGCTTCTACCCAACTGTCAGGACAGAGCTTGAGGCTGAGCATCCACGAGGCCTTCTCTGGTGCCCAAGCCCTCAAGAGCTTCCACTCCTGAACTCCTCCCAGCTCTTTCGGGGCTTTTGCTATAATTATGTTTTATAAAACTAGGTGAAGACGCAGACATGATATCCTGTCCAAACACTATTAGTACAAATCTTTCTTTATATATCCATCCTATTTTATATATACAGATACAAAATGGTCCTTCATTTATATCCCCTTTTTATGTTTAGTTTTGTCAGAGATGGGTACTCCATTACCATTTAAATATTGTAGGTGCCTGAATTCAGCAAAATAATCCAATACAGTCCAGTAGTCCATAATAGTGATGGGTTATCCACAGGACTGGCAATGTCAGAAATTGTTGACTTAAACCTTTTATAGCTCAGCATATTAATATAGCTTTACTTTTTATACCTCATTTTTATACTTTTCTGCTGGATGGTTAAGACCAAGATAAAGCAAGACTATATAACAAGAAATGTAACTTCTGAATCTGATAAGGTCAGGCAAATCCTCTCAGGATTTACCCTGAAATCCTGTACCAAAGTTTGTAGACTACTGCAGAGCCAACAGTGTGCAATGCATTAATTGTTGTGACTGTCTTACTAGCCTATTTTGAAACTGTCTCACTGCTATTTGTTTCTCAATAAAATTAATAAAAAAAAATGAAACTTAAAACTAGGTGAAATATGACTAACTGAAAAGAAGGGGGAATCTTACACCTCTCTGTATATCACCAAGGGACTAGTCCTGGGCTTGCACTAACAGGGACTCCGAGAATAAGTCATTTATATCGCAAAATGGCTTGATGGCTCAAGGCAAATACAAGCTCATTCTTTCAAAACACCTTCAGATCAATAATAACTCAGAGCACAGAAGTTTAAAGACTTAATCTCCAGACCTAGCCTAAGTAGGTTTATGGTTAAACCTATCACTAATTAGCTATGTGACCTTCAAGGGAGTTACTCAACTTCCATGCTTCAGTTTCTTCCTCTGTGAACTAAGGATAACCAAAGGGTCTGTAATAGTTAGTTATAGCAGTCAGGAGGATGAGAGAAGATAATACACATGAAGTACTCTGGGTGCAGCCAGGCCCAGAGTAATCACCTATAATCATTCAACATTTATTATTATTATCATCATCATCATCATCAGTGTTATCATTAATATTATCACTAACTTCTTGAAGTTCAACTCATCCAAAATGTCCCAGAAAGCATTTGGTAAAGTATACCGCGCCTAAGTAGAAAGGTGCTGGGCATCAGCACACATAAGGCATGTTTCCCTCTTTCTTCATCCTTTTGGCCCATTAGGTTCTGCAAAGCAGTAACACATTTCTACACTAAAAGACCCCCCCACCTCTGTGCTACTTCTCAGTTGCCTTGTGCTCTCATAACATCTGCAGTTCTACCATCCCTTCCACCTCTGCAAAGCTTCAAGTGTGTAAGCAATGCAAATATATTTTCCCAGGCTGGCAGTGCAGCTCAATGGTAGAATACCTGCCCAACATGAGCAAAGCCCTGGGTTTAAGTGCTAGTACCACAAAAAAATAAAAATACTCTCCTAATGGCTTGAAAAAGGAAGGAGGTTCTTAAGCAACATTGATTCCGAGGGCCAGCCAGATAGCTCAATGGACTAAAGCACCTGCTTAGGCAGATGCAGGGACCAAGGTTTGATTCCCGGCACCACATGCCATACCAGCACCACCCCTGGCTGTGCTGAGACTGAGACTGAGAGTGGGGGTGGTGGTGCGCACCTGTAATCTCAGTGCTTGGGAGGCTGAAAACAGAAGGATCACTATGAGTCCAATCTGTGTAGACCCTGTACTAAAAAAGAAAAGGAAACTGATTTAGCCCAGAGATATAGCTCAGTGGCACAGCACCTACCTGGTAAGTGCAAAGTCCTGAGTTCAATTACTGGTACCAAAGAAAATGATTCAGTACCAAAAGCATCAGTACCTTGTGTGGTGGCACACATCTGTAATCACAGCACTTTGGGCGGCTGAGGTAGGAGGATCCCCAGTCAAACCCAGTCACTATTCAACTTAGTGACTTAACAAGACCCTGTCTCAAAATAGAAAATAACGGGGTAAGTCTCAGTATAAAAGCTCATGGCTCCATCCCCAGTAAGCCACCCCCCAAATCAGAGCCACAGGGAGCCATCAACCTCCCCACACTCCCACAAGGTACCTTTGTCAGTGTTTTTCGGTCTGACCCAGGCATGAAGCAAAACAGAAAGCCTTGTCTGAGCCCACGAGGAGTGATTTTACGTGTCATGATCACACAGCAGGTTTTCCATCGAGTGGTTTCCCTTTTCCTCTCTCTCTCTCTACCCCCTCTACTATTTTTCAATGAAATTTTAATTAAGATCAGTTTTAATACACAGCCTAAATGGCAAAGAACTCCTCAATAAATGAGACAAAGTGAAACTGCTGACAGACAGTAACAGAGAATGGACCATTCAGATTAAGACAGTGGCATTCAAAAAAATAGAGCAGCTTTCTTTCCAGGTATCTATGATGCGAGGGGCGTTCTGCTTTCCAGTCTCAGAAGCTAAGTTCCACCAGCTCGAGCTGAGCCGGGCTTTATCTGCACCCCTGGGAGCCTCTTGCTGAGGTGGTTTCTTCAGGGCAGCACACAGGTTAAGAGCACAGACCTAGAATTTGGACATCAACTCTGGCCCTCCACTTCCCAGCAACAGCATTGTACGACTTACCTAATCTCTCCACCTCTCATCCCCCAGAAAACAGAAAAAATAACTGCCTAACTCAGAGTTGGGATAAAGTGAACTCAACAAATAAGAATAGCCTCACTCGCTTTAAGCCCAGTGGCTGCCACAGGAAACACTAGCGAATGATAACTACTTTACTTTCACCTGTACGTGCAGCTAACAACCAAAACCAAGAGGCTAATCATTTGCTAGGTTAATGATTTCTTGTTCAGACCCACCAGTTCCCAGAATGGATCCTACAAATTAGTTTTGTAGAGCTCATTACAGAATAGACGCAAAGCAAACTGTAACAAAATAGAGCAAATTAATCTTCAAGTATATTAAGTAATCCTAACGTGAACACCAAGATGTCTGCAAGGGAGATCTGGTTCTCTCCCTAAGAGACACCACTCCGACCACTGCCACCTCTCAGCTCCAACCTCAGAGTCCCTTGGTCTCTAGGAAACACAAGAAAGCCTTTTACTACTTTCTTGGTTTTTTGCTTTTCTGTGTGTGTGATGCTAACAATTAAACCTAGCGCCTTACACATGCTAGGAATGACTACCACTCAGCTACATACCCAGACCTTTTCTCTACTTTTTAAAAAAGTTATATATTAAGTATCTTAAATAGACAAAATTAAACAGCTCCCAAGCAGCCCATCCTCTGAGTGCCACTTCTGTATAGGTCTATTTACTCTGAAATAAAGAAGAAAAAAAAAAGACACTTTCTTGAAATTCTTTTTTTTTTTTTTGAGTAAAAATGCAAGAATAATCCATGCATACAATAAAACTAAGTAGGATTAATCATTAGCATATTCATTCTCTACCTCCCTTAATACAGATTGTGTCACTGTGTCACAGACATTAGAATGCCTAGCACAAGCCTACTAAAATATAATGAAGGCAAACATATCATATATCTGTATAGTAGTCAAATATTTTATTTATCCTAAGAATGCAAGTATTTGGGTTTTACATCAAATGGTCTAATCCTTCTAAGCTAAAGAAAAAGAGGAAAATGTATTGAAAAGAATGTCATGAATACGCAAGCTGTATTAGGCAACTTACCTGCAGTGGCTAAACAAGCGCTCATCAGGGCAAACACAGCAGTCACACAAGGGGACGTCATTTTTCTTTCTGCAACAGCCAATAGCTCAGATCACAGACAATCTTTGAAAATTAGAAGTGGCCTGAAAATCCCTCTTGGCAATTTTCAAATTTCCTATAAAAATAAACAAATTTCAGAATGAAAACATAGTACAGAAACTTCTTTTCATAAATACATGTTAAAGTTAAATGGAGAATTTCTTAAAAGTATAAGAGAAGAAATTTGTCTTGAAAGCCATGCCAAGATACTTCTCAACCAAACTAGGGAGAGGGTGGGGCTGGTAATTCTCTAATAAAGATTTCTACAGCAAATATTTTTGCTTATATGTGACATTGAAATCCTTAGACTGTGGAGGTTTTGGAGTTCTGGCTTTGTGATGTATTTTGTTTAATTTCATTTTTGAGACCGGACTCATTATGTTGCCCCAGTGGTTTCAAACTCCTGGGCTCATGCAATCTTCCTGTCTCAATCTCTGGAACAGCGGGGCCTATGAGCCCACAACCCCAAACCTGATCGAAGTCTTTGGTTTTATAGAGTTTTCAGGGCCAGAGAATAAAATCAAAGTGCACCTGTAACCTCTCCAGCGATACTGTGGTACTAAAGTAATCAATAACACTCCAAATACACATTCCTTAGTACCAGTAAGCAAACAGAATAGCTCTGATTAGAGATTCATTGTAATGTCATAATGACAGGGTTATCACAGTGATGAAATTAAATTACATTGAGAATCAATCTAAAAAAAAAAAACAAAGAATTATAAAAAAAGGAAAAGCTTTTATTTCAACTACTGGCTGACATTTTGACAAGGGAAGTTTCAGTCTTTCTCAGCCCCATCTGAGACTCTCCTGATTACGACAGTAGATTATCTAAAAGGCCTTTCTAAACTTTTCCTACCCAGAGCCTTGAATGACAGTTTGGTGGTGGTGGTGGTCTGCTTAACTTGAATATTCTTCCCACAGTCCTAACAGCTGCTCTACGGAAACATTCCAAAGTATATTTTGCAGCCCTACAACCCTGAGACCAGCACAACCAACAGAAGTTGTTCAATTCAACAAATATTTAGGGAGCACTTAGTATGTTGCAGGTGTGGCTACCTCTCACCAGCAATAAAGGCTATCCAACAAATAGTTAAACAGTGCAAAGACTCCGCCTGTCTAAGCCCTGGACAAAGCAAGATAGTGGAATTTCTGGGAACCTGAATGAATTGATATGGACAAGGCTGCTTAAAGGAAAATGCTAGTTCAGCAAATGTGAAGAGCAATTTATTGTAAAGCAAATCCCTATAAGGAGATCTCCAGAGAAGATGGCTTCCTAGAGTATTTTTATGAGGCACGTAAACCATAGGCAGCATGAGGCTTGTGGGAATGTTTAATGAGTTTGTGTCACCCCTGCCCACAGAAGGGGCTGAGGGTCTAGGGGCTGCACTGCATTAACCCAGGGGCTTAAGCCAGGTCTGAACAAACCTGTGGAAAGAAAGGCAAATGGTTCCATTAAAAAATATAGACTGCAAATTGCTGACAAGAATATTGGGCAATTATTAAAATACAGCAATTACAGATATAATAGAGCCAAGCTAAACAGTTTGATGCCCAAAGGCAAACCACAGCAAGTTTACACCGGATCTTAAAACATCTCTGAGGAAGTCCAAGACAAGTTGAAACTACACACTGCTGTTTCTAACAAAGAGGGAGCTTTTCTTCTTTTAGCTTAAAAGTCCTTCCCTAGTGTAACTTGTTCAAAAAAGAAAATAAACTGCAGAGGGTTTTTATCTAATGTTCCTAGTGTGGTGACAGGATCGGAAAGCAGAGAATATAAAGGGAAGCATGTGGTTCCCACTGGGCTTAACTCCAGTTCGGGCCAAGACCTGGACACGGCCGTGCTTTCACACACAACTCACAGGTTTGGTTCCCTATTTAACAGAATGCTGGATGGCATCAGGCTTCCAAAAAGTTGTAGATTTGAAATAAGCCCAGGGAGACACAAACTCTTCTGTCCTATGAGGTTTGATCACACTCACTTTGCATAGACTAAGGTCTCCTGGCCTTGGCTTTTTGACCTCACTGTCTTTGGACTTTGTGAACTAAGTGCTTCCTTTTGAAATATAAGCAGGTCTTGAAAGCACAATTTTGGGTCTACAAATTTCAAGGCAATGTGTTCCATTCAAAGCACATGAAATACTGAGTATCCACAAGTTAAGAGAAGAAAATACTCAGACAGAGATATTCATGGATAATGAAGAAGAATGTGGTAGTAATTCTGCCACTTTCAGAGTTGGCCTGGGTTTACTTCTGAGGCCTTCAGATGGAACATGCTGCCCTGCATTCCTTGGTGACCCAACAAGCACATGGGTGAAGACCAGGCTTAGCTAGAGAAACCTTACGCACACGGATCTTAATACTATCGCGGGGTTAAAGCAATGTCCAGGAGGAATTAGGGACAATATTCTGTGGATTGAGCTTTTTTTTTTTTTAAAGAGTAAATCTTGCTCTATCTGAGAAGAAAATTATGGCAAAATGGATGTCTGACACTGGGCTAAGAGGCACATTCTCGCCCCTTAACAGTTACTCTCCAAAAACAGAACTTGTTTTCTAAGAGAGGGGCAGATCCTGTAGTAGCTTCTGTCAAACACTGCTTGGTCACTACAAAAATCATTACTGGTCATAACTGCCACTTGACTGCAGGGCTATGGGTGACAGCCATACAAAATAAACAATCCTTGGTCGTGCTAAATGCAACGTTCTTTAAAACTGCAAAGGGCAAAACAAAGCACAAACCTGTCCAAGACTGACATGGTTTTGCCACCAACTGGAGAGGAAAAATAGGGATTCAACAAATCTGAGGATGTCAAGGACAGAGATATTGAATGAGTTTTTAAAATTACCATCACCTAAATTCAAATATTAAGTAACACCTGAGCTTCTGGTGGCTTGAATGTAAAATGGTTTCTGACATCATTAAAATACTTCCAGTGTGTCATGTACATTTTTTAGAGAAATGCAGTTGAGTCTGCAAATGATGAAGTAAATGTTGGTAAAAGAATAGCTCTGATGATCATCCAACATGTTATTCAGTGGATTCAAAACAGAGGCAGCCCAGATATATCAGTAACTATAAAAAGGGGTGCATGGGATGTAGAGCAGGTATTGTCTGATGATATTTGGATGCATGTTAAGATTGGTACACAAGAAAGAAAGGCCACCTTTACTAAGTCACAGCAGCAACTTTCAGATTTCTCTACCACACAGGGAAAGGGGATAATTCCCAATCTCCATGTTCAGACAGATTTGGCACATAGAAAGAAAAAGTCCTGGATTTGGCTGAGAAATCCCTGGAATCATATCTAAGCACAACAGATACCCAACAAATATTTACTACTATTCTGTGCCAGACACTGATCAGGACACCAAGCAGATAGCAATGAAAAAAAAAAAAAAAACAAATCCCTGCCCTTGTACAGTTTATATTCTAGTCAAAGTAGTATCCATTACCATTTTAGGTGAGATGTTTAATTTCCTATGCTTCATTTCTCTTTTGACAAGTCTTTAGTTATTGCTTCCTCTGTGCCAGGCAATGGGGATATAGTGGCCAAGCAAAGAGCCATGTCCCTTATGGGCTTAGTGTCTAGCAAAATAAGCTCACAGTAACAAATATGTAACAATACAGTGTGATAAGAGCTGTAAAGGAAGTTCACCTACAGGATGAAAGTCACTTATAGCTCAGTAGAATACGTGCTTGCCTGGCAAGCGCAAGGGCCTGCGTTCAAATCCCTGGTTCCGCAAAAACAAAAAAAAGACACTTAGAGGACAAGCACACTGGGAGTCCCCAACTGAACAAGGTGACATGGCAGAGAGCAAGGCAAGAGCAAGGTTCACAGGCCACGATCAGAGTGGCTTTGAAGTACCTCCCTAGATGCTGCATGAAGGACCAGCGGAGACAGAAGGGAGGCCAGAGTATTTGAGAAAAGATCAATGGAGGTTTGATCTGGGGCACAGACAAGAAAGGATGAATGTGAGGTCAGAAAGGAACCTCAGTTTCTTTCTTTGTAAGAGCCAACAATAAACTATACTTCCTAAGTCACCAAGTTGTTGTGAGAGTTAAATGAGATTATGCATGTATGGTATAAAAGCTATCATTATTTATCATTAGCAGGTTATATTTGCCAGAAATATTTATTATCCTGAGGTCTAGGACTAATTGCAGTCTCAGCATGCTGTGGGTGCCAGTGGAAGAATTGAAAAGCAGAAGGTTGTTCCTGAATTCCTATGCTGGTGGGCAGGAATTCCATGAAGACCAGTCGGAAGAGGCAGGAGACATAGAGGGCAGGAGTTCGGTAGAGGCTGTGCCCAATCTCCTGGGCTCCCACCTGACACTTTCAGGGAAGGGGCTGCCCCTCCTGGCCCTCAGCGCTCACTTCCAGGTGACAGCACCAACATCTGGCCCCAGCACCCTTGCTTTCCTTGGGGTAGAACCTCAGTGGGTCTTTAAAGGCCCAGACACAACAGCCTAAACCCCAAGCAAAACACATCAAAATGGAAAGGCAAGGTTGTGAAAGACATGTTTCACTTAAATTCATAAATGGCCTTTTTCTCACATTGAAGATTTTTGCATCCAAATATATCTGATGCTTATCATTATGGGAGTCTACTCTTTTAAAATAGAATCAGGGGAGCACTGAATTTGGGAGTTTATCTCCCAACATACCCAGCTGCGCTGCACTAAACCAGTCACTTAACCTCCACCACTGTCTCACCTATAAAATGGTAACACTTTGCAATATTTGGGGCAGAATATAGGCTTGTTACCTAAAGTAATACCTGCACCCTGCCTCACTGTGTGTGTGTGTGTGTGTGTGTGTGTGTGTGTGTGTGTGTGTGCTGGGACTAAAGCCAGGACTGCACCTAGGTAAGCACCCTACCACCAAGCTACCCCTCCCCACAGCTCCATGGTCCACTTTAAATCAATAACTGTCACTGTTGTTTTTATGATCAAAAACACACCCAACACTTTTTTTAAAAAAACAAATAGTGGCAATATAAATGGTAGATTGTAGCAGTTTTGTATTAATTTTGAGATATTTACCCAGAATTTTAAAACTTCTCTCAATAATCAAAATCCTGATTCCAAATTCAGCATAAGACATAAGTCCTAACAAAATATATCACTTTGGATACTTGCACCCCAACAGTGAGGAAGCTACCGCCTCAGTACTTTTGGTGTAGGTTACAGGGATCTGGCTGCATATTTTTTCTCATTCCACCTTATGACTCCCAAATTAGCTGCAGGGGTTCAGCCAGGGGGCTAGAACTCAGCCTGGCACTGCCACCAAACCTACCAAACTACTCAGAATGAGGAACCAGCTGTCATCAAGAGGATTTAAAGCATGACCCTATAATTATTCTGGCAAAATTCAGCACGCTGAATATTCTCAAGATAAAAGTCGTCATTCTTCAGTCCCCTGGCCACTGAAAGTCTCTTGGCAAGCTGCAGGAATAGCTCGGTGGTAGAGCACATGCCCAGTATGTGTGCCCCTGGGTTAGATCCTCAAAACCACAAAAATAAGATATACTATTAGATACATCATCATAAAGGTATGTAAATCTGTAAATTATTAAAAATTTTCTCAATAACAAATGATAAACCAAATATTTTGAATTAAATATAAGGAAAATCTTCAAGGGTGGGCACAGTGGCACAACTCTACAATCCCAACTCCTCGGGAGGCTGGGGTGGGGTCACTGTTGCAGGCCAGTCTGGGCAACACCATGGTAATTCCCATCTTAAAAAAATAAAATTACAGGGGCCGGGGAGATGGCTCAGTGGAATAAGCGCTTCCCTGGCAAGCGCAAGGGTCTGAGTTCAATCCCACGTTCTGCCAAAAAATAAAATAATAAAATAACATTTAAAAGAACGTCAGGCATTCTCAAAGGGAAAGGAGGCACGAAAAGTGCAGGAATTCTATCATGAATATGTTGTGCCCTCAGACATTCAGAGACTTACTTTCTAAATTTCTAATACGAAAAGATGCATGGTGCTAGGGCTTGAACCCAGGGGCACGGCCCACAGCTGCCCTTTTTTTGCGGGGGGGGGGGAGTTGACACAGAGCCTCATTAAATTGTGAAGTTTCTCAAGCTGGGCTCAAACTTGTGATCCTCCTGCCTCGGCCTCCCAGAATGATGAGACTACAGGTATGACCACCACATTCTACTAAGAAAATCTTTTATTCCATAATTTACATATATTTGTTTTTATATGGATACATAATTTTACAGCTTCCTAGGAAAAGAGATTTCACACATACCTGTTGAAATTCGAAATGCATAAACATATAATAGCTAGGAGGACTAACAGAACTGAAAAGTAGTATCCAAGAAGAAAACACTCAACAGCATACGAGTACTGAATGGAAATACCACATCATTTATTTTTTTTTTAATTTTTATTTATTTGTGTGTGTGTGTGTGTGTGTGTGTGGCC
>NW_004524650.1:9288370-9300843 GCF_000260255.1 Octodon degus | reverse complement strand
ATGCAAGTATAATCATTGTCTCTTTTTATTAATTGCAGCAGATTCAAATTTATCTCTTTAAATTACCCTGTCATTCACCTTATATATAACATCTTCCCTAAAAAGCAGGCATACAAAAACCTGAATTGTGCCAAATCTGCTCATTTGCTCAAAACTTGCTGCTTTTATGCTACTCTTCAAAGTCTAGAAAGTCCACTCATTCCTCTCTCCTCATTCCAAAAGTCGCTTCTGATTAATCCCATTCCACCATGACCACTCTTGTCTCCTTAACAGTTTGTGTATAATTTGCTCCATGTTATCTTCTACTCAGAGCCAACTCTCAAAGTTAGAAATAGATAACATTTACTCCAAACCCTTAATTTTACAGATTAGCAAACCAAGAATTAGAAAGCCTGCACGACTGCCCCACTATTACATAGCAAGCTAGTGGCAGAGCCAAGACATGCCCACACGCTGCTCTGTAATTACTCCTCGACTGTCCGAGTGTTTCCAGTTCATCCCCCCACTTGAGGCTCACCCCCTCCTTCTACTGTGAACCCGCAGAACATCTCAGTGACTACTGAGCACTAACTGTGTGCTTCACAGCTTCGCACTTAATCCTCTCAGCCATTAAAGGAGACACAATTCCCTTACTGCACTTCACAGTGAGAAGAGTGAGGTTTCGAGACCTTTGAGCACCCCTGTAGTCACCAGCTCATAAGTCCTGGCACCAGGATCTGAGCCCGGGTCTGACTAACTGCACAGCCCATGCTTTTAACCGCTACAGGCAAGAGCCCTCCCAAAACAGTTGACTGAAAAAACAGGGCCTGGACCTGATCACCAAGCCACCATGGATACAAACAAGACCCTGTGTGGATAATCACGCTCTGATGATAGACAGTCTGACGGGAATTGGCACAGGGACAAGCTCTTCTGTTGCAAAAGCAGGATGGCAAAACTCAATCAGTAGTTATATTTCACGTCACTCATTCATTCACTTACTGATTCACTCAACAAACACTTATGAGCACCCACCTAACACGTACTGGACACAACAGTGGACTAAACACATTCCTATTTCCATGGGGCTTGCCTCTTAATTAGTGAGGGAGACAACAAATATACATAAATGTCGAGGTAGGGTCTGTCGTATGAAAGAATACTAAAGCACACTGGGGAGGGACAGTGATGAGAAAGGATGCTGAGGGGATCAAAGGTGACCCCCAGATGAGGTGACATTTAACTTAGAAATGAGAGGCAAAGCTATAACCATATCTGATGGAAAAGCATGCCAGGCAGTACAAACACCCAGTGCAAAGACCCTGGGGTCAGAGCTTTCTGCACGTGCTAGGAGTGACAGCATCATCCAGCAGAAAGGGTGGGCCCTCACAGCCCATTTGGGTTCAAATCCCTGTCACCCCTCTGCCAAGCAATGTAATCATAGTCGACTTACTAAATTTGCTATGCTTGACCTATCTCCTTCACAGGGTTGCTAAGCAGATTAAGTAAACTACTGGCCCAAAGGGACTTCTTGCCTAAAATGCTGTTAGGGCTTGGGAAATGATAGCTCTGATTATATTAACTAGCTATTGATAACTTAGTTCTATTCAAGATCATTTATTTATAATTGGATAGTTTTGAATTCCAGGGTTAAATTGTGCTCTTGGCTTTGTAGGTAGCAAATAATTTCCTCCTAAATGTTAAACTTCCATAGCTGGGCTTCCCAACCTGGTGAGAAGCCATGCTGATGTCATCTCGCCAAGGGCAGGAGGCACATTATTCCAGCTTTACTATTACACTAATAAAAATTATGCTCTTCAGTCCACACGGCCCTAACCCCAAGAATCTGGCACTTTTTCAGAATGGAATTTCTTGCCTCTTGGATGCAAGTTATTTATTGCTTTATTGGCTTCCCAGGAGGGGTCTCACCAGCCTCCACTGCTCAGTGTCATCACTGGCAGAGCAAATAGTGACTTTCAACTATGATGCTCGTATTCAAAATGAAGATAGTAACTTAATATTCAACAATAACTTTCTCCAATGTTTTATTCTAAAACAAACATTTCTTCAGGCATGGTGGTCTAAAGTCCCGCGGAGGCTGAGATAAGAGGATCACCACGAGTTCAAGGCCAGCCTGGGCTACACAGTGAATTCAAGGCCAGCATGAATTACATAGTGAGACCCTGTCCCAAAAAAGCCAAACATCAGTTAATTAAAAATAAACAAATATTTCAAATAAAAAACACTCCAGGGTCACCTGGCCTGGCTGACTCAAGACTGTTGCTTGGGATGGAGACACCAAGCCGGGCAGCTCTAGCAGGTACTGCGAGCCACCAAGTGGTGGGCCCAGAGCCAAGGGAAGCTGTCAGGGCCACAAGAAATTTCTGCCCCTTGCCCCTGTTCTTTCCTTTACTGTTATGTTTACCTTTCATCTTTGCAGTCAGATGAGTTAAAAGGCAAACCACAGACAGAGAGAAACCACAGCAAGTCCCTGCCTGTAAGAGGTAAAATGGGAACCTTCCCAAACCGCTTGTAAGGCTGAGGAGTGCACATGGTTGCTGCTTCCAGTCAGACAATTAAAAAGAGATCAGTGCTCTAGCCTGACAAGTCTTAAATGAGGCTTTAAAAATCAGATTCTCCGACAAGGCTGACCTCATGGTTTTCCCTTTCGAATAATGGGAGTATATGTTTAACTGGAGCTATAAGAACTCCAGAAAACCCTGCTCCTTCTCATTCATTTATCATTCAACAAATATTTGAGTACCTGGTTCATCCCAGCACAGATTGTTCCAGATGTGGGAATTCAATATGAAATTCACAAAAATTTCATTAAAATTCCTGCCTTTGCAGATTTTACACTTCTAGTGTAAGAGGGCAGATTATAAACAAGATCTAGAACTGTGTACTAGATAAAGAAAAATGCTAAGAAAAAAAGCAGATAAGGAGACAGGAAGTATGCACATCTCTAAGTTTCTTTAAGTATGCACCTTCAGGAAGTGAACTCAAATGAACACTATGGGTGTCTGGGAGATAAACATTCCAAGCAAAAGCAGCAACGCATGCAAAGGCCCTGCGACACAGTGTGCCTCGGCAGGTGCAGGGGAAGCTGGCAGGAGGCTGCTGGCACACAACAAGCCACCCAGAGAGCAGGAGGAGCAGGCATGCGGGTGGCAAAACTACCGCAGCTTTGCAGACCCTTGTAAGGACTCTGGTTTATACTCGAGAAAACAGAGGAATGGCAGAGAATTTTAAACAAATAAATGATGAGATCTGGCGTGGGCTTTATCGGAATCATTCTAGCTAGTGGGTGGAGATTAGATTGCAGAGAGCAGAGGAGGGAAGCAATCTCATCAGCTCTGTGATCTTGGGCAGGCCACCCAAATCTGTCTCTTTGTGCTCAGCTTTAGAAGCCTTAAAAAAGATTGTCCTATGCCCCACTTAATTCTCACACTCTGTGACTCTAAGTTGATCTCCTTGGTGTTATTTACTGCGAAATTCATCTCAACTATTAAAAACCTGCCCTTTCCCAAAAGCTTTAACTGAAGAAGAACTAATTGAAGAATTCAATTTGACAACACAGACCATATGCCAGGCCAATGCTCTAGATCTAGGACAAAAAGATGGTATGATTCTGAGGTTTGGATTGTAAAGGTCTCTCAAAGGAAGGCCTGTGTATGAAAGCCCTGGTCCCCAGAATGCCAATATTGAGAGGGGTGGAAACTTTAGGAGATGGCATCTAACCAGGCACAGTGGTGAATACCTCGTTATGGTGTGGGCATAGCTGTCCCCCCAAAGCCTCACATAGTCATGGGACAGGTTTCTAGAGTTTGAGATCAATTCACGATCCAATGCGGGAATTATGGGTGAGAGTGCTATACCCATTCTGGGGTGGGTAGCCTGAGTACAACATATGGGAGGGAAAGAGGCTTGCTCTCTGCCTCGCCACTGCTCCTCCCTTTTTGTTCTTGCTATATAGCCATTTTCCACTGCCATGAACTGCTGCCCTCTGCTATGTGCCAGTCTGCCTTGGGGGCCAGCTGAATATGGACTAAAACCTCCACAACTGTGAGCTAAACAAACCTTTCCTTCCTTAATTTGGAGTGTCAGGTATTTTGTCCTAGCAACAAGAGAAAAGGAACTGAAACATGCCTATAGTCCCAGCTATAACCTCATCTTTAGATCATTTGGGGCATATCTTTGAAGGGTATTATGGGACCATAATCTCTTGCATTTTTTTCACTTCCCAGCCATGAGGTAGGTGGTTTTCCTGTGACCCACATTCCTACCATGGTATTCTCCCTCACTAGAGGCCCAAAACAACAGGATCAATCAATTGTGTACCAGAATCTCCAAATCTATGAGCCAACTAAAGCTTCTTCATAATTTTATTTTCTTGGGTATTTTTCATAGTGATGGAATGCTGACTAATACAGCCTCAGTCCTGTTCTAGAGAAGTCCACATCTGCCAGGACAAAATAAAAGAGGGTCTTCCACTAGCGCAAATACCTCCCAGATGCAGTAACCCAGTCTTGAAATTCCCAGTCTTTAGAACTATAAGATTTATTATTTTTTTTATTTTTTTGGCGGAACCGGGGATTGAACTCAGATCTTTGTGTTTGCCAGTCAAGCGCTTATCCTACTGAGCCATCTCCCCGGCCCTAGAACTGAGATTGACAAGTCTTTATTCTGCATAAGTTTCTGAAGCTCTGATATTCTGTTATAGTAACCGAAAATGACCTAACACAAAGACATACGAAGCATTAAAAATGAAGACCGCAGAAAGACCAGAAAGGTGAAAGGAATAAGGAAAACTGCTTCTAGAGAAATGGTGGGGGGAGAGAATGTGGGAAAATAAAGAACAGTAAAGCAGCAAACAAATCAGGGAGAGGACAAGGAAGATGCAGACAGAAAGCAGGCTCAGAATTTTGTCCTTTGAGCTCTCTCTGGCTCAGTCAAGGTGCAGTGGGCATGGGAGCCCACCTGCAGCAGGCGGCTGAGGAGTAAATGTGAGGTGAGAAGAAAACGACCAAGGGCTCAGACACAACTAGCCCTGCCAAGACTACTTGTTACCAAGGACGGCACCACCAGGAACGTCTTATTCAACACTCTGGAGGTGTAAGGTGTGAGAAACAAGAACCAAGAGTTGCTGGGGGCTGAACTTCTGGTGATGGGAAAGAGGTTTCTAGTTATCACCAGAGTCTCATGGAACCACTAATCCTGAAACTAGCAGCAGACAGTTGGAAAGGCCAGTTGCTTCTAGCAAGTGCTGAGGACAACACATTCCCCCCACGCTGGCCAACTACGCAAGACGTGTCATCGCCATCTCCTCCCTCCCAGCATCCATAGTTTCTCTCCCAGCAGAACCCCACTGAGCAGTAGAGACTAGAATTCTGTTGAAAGTACAGCGAAAGTGTATCTGAAAGCCTTATAATTAGTGCCAACCACCACGTGTGATACTGTGAGCCCATAACCTGGCACCACTCAGACAGGAAAAGGCTTTTTTGGAAAACACGAGCTGGGGCCTAGACCCCCTACTGTCAGCAGAAGCTGCCTAACTGCCCTTGGATGAGCTCTCTGAGGAACAAAAAGAAGCT
The DNA here is from genome assembly GCF_000260255.1 of Octodon degus. Classification (NCBI taxonomy): domain Eukaryota; kingdom Metazoa; phylum Chordata; class Mammalia; order Rodentia; family Octodontidae; genus Octodon; species Octodon degus. Next base: position 9,295,270 of record NW_004524650.1, on the reverse strand, counting down.
CAAAGAGGAGTCTTTAATCCCAAAATTATTCTTAATTTGCAGTGCAAAGCACTGTAGAAAAATCAGAAAATCAGGCAAAAGACCTAGCAGATTCTTTAAAATGTGCATCTACAGTCCTTCCTCCTTTAACCTCTGCAAAAAAAAGCAAACCAATTCCCAAATGATCATTTTTCTTGGCTTAATTTCACTATTTTTTGTGATACATAATTGGAAGCAGACTGCTTTTTCCTGGCTTTTAGAGAACAGGATCTTTGGGGTTTACAAGAGTTGCCAACTACAGAACCTCAACTCCAGAAAAAAAAAAAAAAAAGTTCTTGCAAAGCTTTTACCTAATACCTACATCAAATATATATATTAACTCCAAGAGAACATGTAAATCCCTTATCATGATGCAAAAGTAAACTTTCTCCTAATGAGTTAGACACCTCTCTCCCAACCCTAACAACCTTCCTCGTTTATATTAAGTCGAATTCTGTTTTGAGCATAGCTAACTCCCATGTAGATGTTACCACCAACCCTCCTCCCAAAAAAAGCCCCACCCAGTGTATTATCTACCTGGGATACTTTCTGGAGACAAAGGCAAAAATTTAGTAGGACTCTTCCTGAAGGAAACCTCCTTATTCAGACCACACACTGATTAAAATAAAACCTTGAACATCATAGAGAGCAAACATTCGAATAATAAAATGAAGATGTCACAAACTGAAAAAGGTGTATCAACAGAAATATGAGAAATGTAGCAAGTGGGTCATTGTTCTCCGGGCTCCCGTCAGGACCGTGATGCATCTAACGGCTACACAGCAACTACAGTGAAGACAAATACGACCGACGAAAAACAAAGACACAGGTGTGTCTTCACAAAATGGGTCATTAGTCTGCTAGTTTTTCCCAATACATATTGTGTACTATGAATACATGACAAATAACAATCTCTCTAAAGTGACAAAATGAAGGAAACTAATAGGAATGTCTATTCAGAAAGGCTTTGGATAAAAGAGAACAACAACAGTAAATATGCCAATTTAGAAGCTCAGAAACTTCCCCCACACACATAGGGAAGACCCTACGCTGCGATGATGCGAAATGTGCATAATGACTCAGTGGTGCTTTCCCTCTGGGCTGAACCCAATGCACCAGCAAAGGACACCAAGCCTGATGTAACAAAATGAGACATTTATTCTTTATGAGTACTCAGAAGAGTATTGCGTTTGAGTAAGTTTTGTTTTAAAGAAAAAGCCATAGAAGAGATAACTCATAGCAGACACGATCACACAAAAATACTTAGGGCGCCACAGGAATATGGGTCTCTGTGATTAGAATCTAAGAATCTCACTTCATATAACCCTACAAGTATGAAAAAAAGCCACCTCTGCTCTAGTAATTACCATATAGTTAAATTTGCAAGTAGTTATCAGTACATTTTGCATCTAAAACTCAATATCCGATTGTCAAAACACATGAATCACTAAAAATGCTGCCACAATGACACTCCCCAAAGGGGACACTTTCATATACTAAATGGAATAAAGCATTCATCAACTTTCCATTAATTAAAGAGTCAGAAAAGAAACCAAAGTTCTGCCAAGCCCTCCACCTGGCCCGCTGGGTGCTCTCGTCTAGCGGCGGCAGCAGCAGCCCTCTCGCTCGTGAAACTGCAGCCCGTTTCCCAAGGCAATCTGATAAACAGGAAAGCTCAAGGACCATGTCTGTAAGACTGTTTTCTAAAGATCATTTTTTTCAGGAATTAATCAACTGAAATGTGTTTTTACAAATGATCCATCTGTAATTTTATACAAAAACCTGACCTTCAGCATATACCAGAGAGAGGAACTTTGTATTTGGAAGGACAGATAAAACAGGTGTTCTTCCTTCTGCAAACAGCACCCGACTTAGAAGGCCCCTTTCACTCTGAGTCCAGTGCCCAAGGGGCTGGGAAAGTAGATGCTTCTTTATAATCCTTTTTCTTAAAGTGAAGATAGAGCTGTTATTTCAAGGAATTCTAAATTATTATCCTGACAAGTGTTTAACATTAAATTCTAAACATGAACTTTGCCAGGCTCTACATATCACTAAGTCCTCTTTCCAAGCTAGAAGCTTTCAACATAAAGGAATCGCTGGCACAAACACCATTAGTCTTTTCCCTCTTATCCGGCCATTTATCATCAAGTTATATCAGGATGGCCTGGAGAGATGGTTCTGGGGTTCTTGTTTCAGACCTTCCATTTCAAATATGGTCTCTAACTCTTATAAGTAGTTGTCAGCTTATTAAGTCTCCATCTTGGCCTACAACACTTCAGAATAAAACACGCAGAGTGAGGTCCAAATGAGCATGGCCTCAGACAGAATTTATATTAGTGTTGCTCCAAACATGAAATATTGCACACATCTTGGTTGACATAGCAAGGGAAAAAATCAGTAGTCTCTAGGGTGGGATGGGGGTGACTGAAATCTGTGCTAAATCTTACACATTCTGCAAGCAGAAAAAACAAAGCTCAACGTTAGTTAACAAGCAAATGTGCTATTTCAAAAAATATAAAACAAGAAATGTAGACATGGACAGAGCCCAGGAAATGAACCCAAATCTTTTTGTAAAACCCTTCCAACTAGTGTTGATTTATTTCAACTTCTCTGGAAACTCAACAAATTAGCAACAGCTTGTGTTTTATGAAACGCTACAAAGAAGTAGTGCTATCATTCCAAGTGTTACTCTGAAGATGGGGAACCCAAGAAATTAGGGCCACAGATCTTCATGCACATAATCTTCTCCCAAGACACAAATGCCCTCAATAAACCTGGTAAAGCTAGTTTTTCATAGAGCCTGGACTCACTCTTACACTCCTAGTTGTTCATACTCCTATGCAAGACTGATTTTAAGATAAAGACCCTAAAAATATTTGCCCAGCTCAGATTATACAAATTTTAAGAAAGAGTTAACATTTTTTAGATTTCAAAAAAATTTAATGTTTGCAAATACAAGGAAAATATTCCAGTGGACTGATGAAAATGGCAATAAAATAATTGGTAAAACTGTTAAGAGTAAAAGAAGAAAGATTGTCCTCTATTAACTAATAAATCTGACAATTATAATTTTTTGTGCAATAGCCATGAAAAATTACATTTCAAAACAAATTATAGAGAACAAGGGTAATTCAAAATGACCATCCAGCAAAACCATCCAGGAAAAATACTACAGCAAGGTTTCTATTTGCCCAGCCTTTTTCTAAGTTCTAACTATTTTGTTAGGCTTAAAATGGAGTCAGAATCTTTCATAGTTTTATGATCCCAGGAAATCAGTCACCACGTAGCTACTAAAGAAGTCAACAGTGATCACCTTCTTAGAAGACAAAGGATATTTGAGTTCCCCAGTCTCTTAGGCCTAGAGTCTGTGCTCACAATCACCTGACTTTTATAAGATACAATCAAGTTTGCATGCAAAGAGGAAAGATGAGTTCCTGCTTGAGTTTTAAAGAAAATAACTCAATAGTTTCCTGCTAGAAAACCAGGATTGTCATGACAGCCAGCCATGGTGTAATCCCAGCAGTCAGGAGGCTGAGGCAGGAGGAGTGCTATGAGTTTGAGCCCAGGCTAGAGAGCAAATTCATGAACTACATGTCAAACATGAACTACACAGCAAGACTCTGTCTCAAAGTGGAGAATAAAAACCTTTCCATGACAGAGCCCTAAACATTCCTCAGGTATCTTGGTCCCCTGCTATCAGAGAACTGAATGTGGACATCTACTTTGCCAAGCTCCAAAACCAGGAACAACATGCCAGTTAGTGGGCATAGGGTTGATAAACATTTGTGGAATTAAACAAACTAGATCAGAATGTGGAAGACTAAATGAGATCTAAAATAAATATCCTGCAGCTTAAGGGCAATGTTGGAACAGAGAAATATAGAAAGAAGGGACTAAATTTTTTTCAGCTATATTTTCTTCTTTTTTATTATCTAAAAAGAATACAAAAGAAAAACATTAGAAATGATACAAAACTTCACCAAACAAATGAATAGGAATTCAACAATGATTGCTGTATTGCATATGGTGTCTTTCAATTAGTTGTTCAGATTGAAGGGGTTAAATTTTGAAGTTATTTTAAAAATAACTGACCCTAACTTGAAGTTAAATCAATATTACACAACACAAGAGAAATTTGCCTATAAAGTTGCAAGGATAGAAATGCTTTTTAAAAAGTTAGTTTGACTGACTTTTCAAACATGTTAATTCTTAAATATTATTTATACATGTATTTACAGGCATGACCACCCAGAGACAGACACATCATATATGCCAAAAGTAGTATCAAATATATTTTGAACTATATACATATTGAGCATCTCTGATCCAAAACTCCAAAATACTCCAAGATCCAAAACTTTTTCAGCACCAATATGACACAAGTAAAAATTCAAATGCAGATGCTCTAAAAATACTGTACAAAATTGCCTTTAGGATATGAACATAAGGCATGTATAAAACATAAATTTTAAATTTGGACTTAGGTCACAGTCCTAAAAGAGCTTATACTGTATGACCATGTATTCTAAGCTCTGAAGAAATCGACAACATTCTGACCCCAAGCAATGCAGATGAGGTATGTTCATTCTGTACTTGAAACACATGTCTCTGAAGAATGTATAGTAATGAAATTATTATAATTTAAGCCTAACAATCCTTTATTATTTTGCATTTGTAAGACATTAATGAAAGATAATAAGGACAGAATCGTGAGTGGACCAACCTCTCTGAGAATCATAAACAGTTTTATGCAAAAGATAAATGAGGATCATTATAAAGGGATTCATAATGGATTTCTCTGGATTGCCATTTCTCTTAAATAACCTGACGTACTATTCAAATTACACAAAATTATTTTACATATATAACTCTTATGGAAACAAACTGAAAAAAAAACCCTATGTATGTATGTATGTGTTTAATATCTGTCCAGCCACCAGAGAGTTCTTGACATGTAGCCAACATACAGGCCCTATCCTCAAGGTCATTGTTATTTTCATCAGTTGAAATTAAATCCAGTTCTCCAGTGCAAATTCAGAAAGGGACTTGGTTAATTTGCTAGATAAAGGCCCAACCCAGTGTATGCTTAATGCGCAACAAACCAGCCTATGTGCTGGACATTAATACAACAGTATATTGTGCTCCCCCTATTGGTCAAATTTTTAAAATAACAATGAATTCCCCAGGGATTGCTTTGAAGTTCTGGGGTTCAAAAGTAAGCTGATGGTTTTTATGCTTAAGAAACATAAGACGAATCAACAGTCGTTAAGTGAAGCTACCATGTAACGGACTCCATCACAACAGGAAAAATAAAGGCTGACAAATGACAAAGATAAACTGAAGGGCAAAAAATATGCTGAAACCTTGAAACTCTAAACAATGAATAATTAAAGCCAAAAGCAAAGAACACCAAGAAACACAGCAACATCCTTTAACTGACACAATGGCATGAAATCAAGTCCATTTTAATAGCCCTTAAGGGGGTAAGAATTATTTCCCTACCTCCAGTGCCAACCTCAAGCTGTTTCCTAAGGAAGCCAAGTAATGGTGATCAACAATGTCTGGAGAATTAATAAAAGAAATTAAAACTAAAGAGCTATATTAATACAAGTCAGGGAGCTATTTATAATAATTTGGAGCCAGTTTCAGAGGAGCTGCAATGTGACATCTCATAAGTACATATAGTAGGTATATATTAAATTATCTAAATTAATCACAGATATTTTATGTATTTTGAAAGATGTATTCAACTCAAACAGGAAGCTGGGCAATGGGAGAAGACCATGGATTCCCTGCACACAAACCTGACTGCACTTGCTGCCTGAGTCCATTTGAGCAAACTAGCTCAGGAATTAGGACTCACAGGTGTTGGCGCACTCGGGCAGGAAGCTTAACCTGTGCTGCCTTATCCCTAAAACGGGGCTGGTAGGGCTTATTACCACGGGTTTATGTGCAACTGTGCCAGTAAGGACAGCAATGTCTACACAGAGGCTCAACAACGTCAAGCAATATTACCCAAAGAAAGCCGGGTTCACGCTGAAGAAACTGTTCCTTTCTGAAGTACCATGGCAGGAAGATAAAGTCTTGCCCAAATTTTACCTCTTCTGGAGACCTATCTCCTCCCACACAGCTCACTACTTCGAAGACAGAAGTAACTCCGCAAACACCAGGTTCCCCATCTCTGGCTGCCACTCCTACTGCCCTCCGTGTGGCTCCTCTCCTGTCTCCGCGGGGCTGGGACAAGCAGTGCCAACACCTGGCTGCGCTTACCGGGCGCTGTTCTAGCACCTTACACACACGAGTCGTTCAACCCTCGCAGCGACTCTGTGGGCCGGTACAGCTAAGGAAGGGCGGCGATTCCTCCTCTCAGCTTTTGTGTAGACACAAGATCCATTAGATTCTATCTAATGGTCAAGGTAGACACGCCGGCTTCCTACACTATCATTCTAGAAAGTGGGGTAAACGCCCTAATAAGAACAAGTCTGCAAGCAGATTCTTCTAGCGACTGTCCAAGATCTCCAGGTCTGTCGGAACCGGGTAACACGTGAGGAGCCCTACCCACCCGGGAGGCAGCACCCGAGGGCGCGCCAGCGGGGAGCGCTGGTCCCCGAGCCGCGCGCTCTGCCGCCAAATTCACTGCAAACCCACAACAAACCTTTCCCAGGGACGCTGTCACGCGCCCGGAGGGAAGTGGCCAGCAAGTCCCACAGGGTTAGAAGGAACCACGGAGAGGAAGGGTGAGGGCGGGCGAGGGGGACCCCCCCCCGCACTGCGCGTCGCAGCGAGCGCTGCCCACCCGCGCGGCCACAGGTGCCCTCCCGCCCCCCAAGCGAAAGCACCGCGGGGCAGAGGCCGCCGCTCCCGCAGCCCGGGCGACCCCGG
>NW_004524650.1:9269051-9288270 GCF_000260255.1 Octodon degus | reverse complement strand
CGCGGGCACTGACCTGGCTCGCCGAGCGGTCGCGCCGCGCAGCCTGCACAGCCCGGCGGGTGCAGAGCGAGGCGCGGGCTGCAGCGCTGGGGCGGGGGCCGGCACGCACGTACCTCGGGGCGGTGTGTCACGAGCAGATCCACCCGCTGCAAGTTGGAGGAGAGCAGAAGAAAGTTTCCCCGCCCAGCGCTCGCCTCCGGCAGCGGCTGCGCCTCGGCGCAACTACGCCATCCGGGCTGGCCCGGACTTTCACCTCCTGCCCGGAGCTCCCGGAATCGCGCAGGGAAAGTGGCCCGGCGCTGGAGCCGCGGACTGGCCTGCCTCACTCCTCGGGAAGAGGAAAGTATCTCTCCGCGTCCCCGAAACCCTCGATTCCCCCCATCGGGCCGACCCGGCGCTCCGGCTCCCTCTTACACGCGCGGGCGGGGCCGGGCAGGGCGCCACAGCAATCAGCGTGCGGGGGGAAGGGCGCTCTTCGCCGCGCCCCCACCGGGGGCTCGGGCTGAGCAGAAACTCCTCCTCCGCCTCCTGCCTCTTCTCTCCTCCCCTTTACCTCCCCGGCTGATGGATGAGCCCTGAGAGCTGCTCTAGCTTGTGTTGTCCTTGGGCGGAAAAGACAGCACAGGAAAGCAGGAGCTTGGGGCGCCCAGGTTGGGGTGGCAATCGGGAGCCTCTGTCAGGGAGCAGTGAGGAGGACACGCGGAGCGAAACTCAAGGAGGAGTTTCTCCAACTGGGTACCTCCGACTTCCCAGGACTCTCTGCAGTGGGGTTACAGTTTGGTTCCTCGATATCTTGAGTGTAGAAATTCTAAAACTTGACATAAGATGATCGTCCCCTCTTGCCCACTCTCCAGCACGGTCGCCACGCACACATTCGTTCTGCCCCTGTTTGGTTTTTTCTCAACCGCCAATCCTGCTTTTTAACTCAAGACTTGCCCTGATGGTGGGCACCAGGGGAGATGCATCTTCCTTTCTTTAACAACTGGGAGTGCATTACCCAGAAGTTTGCCCTGATAGCTCACTAAATTAATATAAGTAATGGAGCTAGGTCAGTGTTATTGGCACGACCCTAGGTAAGCATGATGTGAATGACAGACGCACAGAGCAAGAGCCTGAGTGTGTGTGCCTGGAAGCTGCACCCTGCGGGAGCTGAACACAGTGCTGATGAGGACACTCACAGACAGGTGAAATGACCATCAGCAAGCTGAGGTTTCAGAGATGAGACCTCCACTAGAGGTGTGGCAGCCCAGACCTCTGCCCCTGGAGTAACTACGAGGCCTTGCACAAATGCCTTAAACTCTTCAAATACCTTTTTACCTCTGTAAAAATGAGTGGTTTGGCCTAGGAAGCTTCTCCCAAGAGTACTGTGTGGTTTTTGGAAAGCCAAATGGGAAGGCTTTTTACATTATGAATTAAATTACCACTTGGAAATTTTTCAGAGTTACCTGTGTTGAGAGAAGAGGAAATATTTCTCAGCTCTTTCTTTTGTATGTGTGTGGTCAAAATATAAGGTAAATATATATATATATATATATATATATATATATATATTACAGTAAGAGACAAACTGCCACATTGCCATTAATACGGCTCAAAATTCACTTTATGTTTGTGGGAGTTTTTGTCTTTTGTTTTTTGTTTTTTGAGACAAGGTATGCTATGGCGTTCAGGCTGGCCTTGAACTCACTATGTAACCTAGGTTGGCCTGGAACTCACAGTGATCCTCCTGTCTCCCAAGTACTGGATTACAGTACCGGCATGCACCACTATGCCTGGCCAAATCTCACTTTCAGCTCACTTATCCTATGGTTCTTGTCACTTTCTGAAGCAGTTCCAGAAGTCCTTTTTCATGTCTAGACCAGAGATGATAAAAAAATACAGTGAACACTGCTGCCAAGTGTCATTCTAGGGAAGGGCAAGCTCCTAAAAATATTGTGGTGTGTCCTCCTCTACTTTATTCATTGGTTGTGGCACTAAGAAACTTGTGGCTCTCCCCTAAAGTCAAGATAGTCCTCAAAGGTAAATGTTTTCAGTTGACTCGGGACATCAAACCAGCCATCACATCATACCCAAAGACAATTAATAATAAAAATGTATTTTAATCATTTATTTATTTAGTATAGGGTCTTGCTATGCAGCTTGGACTCACAGTGATCCTCCTGTCTCAACCTCCCCAGAACTGGGATTATAGGCATGCACTACCATGCCCAGTTTTAGTGGCTCAGCACACCTGGGGGCATTGGGTACCAGGGATCCAACCCACATCTTTGCACTTGCAAGCAGGCACTTAGACTGCTGAGCTATCTCCCCACCCAGCCCCAATATTATTCCTTCCTTAAGTATTTGATGGAATTTATGGGTGATTCTGTTTAGGACTGGAAATTTTTTAAGAAAGACTAGTTATGAATTTAATGACTTTCATTGAAATATGGATATCCAGAAGTATTTCTTTTTATTAATGTCTTCCAAGCAATTTTTTGTTTTCCAAGCAAATTTTTCCATCTCTTTTTTTCTCCAATCTATTACTTTTATTTTTTGTAATTTTTATAAGTATATTTTTGTCATCCATAGTGCCCACATTCATCATAGGTATTTTGCACCTGTACATAACATTTCTTTTTTTATCTGTTTAGTACAGGGTCTCACTACACAGATCAGACTCATAGTGATCCTTCCTGTTTTTCAGCCTCCCAAGTGCTGGGATTACAGCTTTGTGCCACCACTCCCAGTCTCAGTTGCAGGGGTGGGGCCGGCACAGCAGGCCGGGGATTGAACTACAGCTGCTGCACCCTAAGTAAGCAGGCACTTTAGTATGCTGAGCTATTTGGCCAGCCCTGTGCATAATATTTCAATTCTTCTTTATTTCCCATTCCCCTCCCCTCTCTTTTACAGACTGTGTAGCAATTTTTCCATTTCATCCAAGTATTTTTCTGTCATACCTTGTACCTATACAATAATTTGGAGATTCAGTTCATAAAGATCAGATTGACCAAACGACAATGCTACAAAAACCATTTGTACATTAACAGAATTTACTGAATACTGTGTGAGAGATTTGAGCTAAGCAGGTATTATAGGCAAATTATGCCTTTAGGCATAAAACTCCAAAGAAGCAAAATGTTAAGCATTAGAGTTACCTTAGGCTTTTGTATAGTCTCAGGCTTTATTTATTTATTTATTTTAATTTATTTGTGTGTGTATGTGTGTGTGTGTGTGTGTGTGTGGCCAGCTCAGCCCACCAGGGGGCGGGGCTGGCTGGCATGTGGTGCTGGGGGATTGAACCGCGGTCCCTGTGCTTTGCTAAGCTTGTTCTAAGTAGGTGCTTTAGACCACTGAGCCATCTCACCAGCCCTCTAAAGGTTTTAAAGATTTTTAAATTATACATAGTTATACATAGAAAATACAAAATTGCTTGGAAGACATTAATAAAAAAATACTTCTGGATATTCATATTTCAATGAAAGTAAATTCATAATTGGAAGTCTTTCTAAAAAAATTTTCCAGTCCTAAACAGAATCACCCATAAATTCTGTCAAATATTTAAGGAAGAAATAATATTGGGGCTGGGGAGATAGCTTGGCAATGTAAAATTGTGTATGATTTACAAATTACATAGACTCAAATTACTATTCATGCCTCAGGTTATCCAGTGAGTCTCAAGTGCAGACATGGACACTTGAGCTAGGTGTGAAAATTTAATCCCATATTTAAATGTATTGATCATGTTGAGGTTTTCTAAATAAAATGGCATGGTAAAAGATAGGAAAACCAAATCCCAGTTATGAATGTCTTATCTTTAAAGCATAAACTATTCTCCAGGAAGCTGTATTCACAATAGTAACCATCATTTATTGAACAAATGTACTAAGTAAAAGATAGATGATAGATAGAAGATAGATAGATAGATAGGCAGACAGACAGACAGACAGACAGACAGACAGACAGACAGCTTTTAAGTCCTGGATACTAACTGAGGCTTTCTAACTTGCCAAAGTAATACAGTTAGCAAGTGGGAAGACCCAAATTCAAACTCCTTTCACCTATCTTGAGACCCAACTTGTCAGCCACCAGGGTCTGCTACACTAAAGCTTTATGTATTGGCAGAATTAGACTTGGTAAAAAGAAGTCAAGGGCATTTAATTAATTTCAGTAAATGAAATAAAAAACCTAAGGTATATTGTTATTTACAAAACTAACAATGTCTTTAGAGTTTTTTGTTGTCATTATTGTTCTTTTGTTTTTCTTGGCAGTTTTAATGGATTTTTATAGAGAGAGATTCTCTCCTTTTCTTAGTTTCTTACAGTCTAGAACTATGGTTACCATGAGATACCAACTTCAATCAGGTGCAAGCTGGCATCCTGATTATTTTTTCTGATTAGTTATTTTATTTTTTTTTTTAATTTTAAGCAGAGGGATGAAATAGAGACATACTTTATCTTACATACAAAATACTTGACAGCAGAGAGTCTCTCTGACAGTGGCTGTGGCTCTCTCCTAGGTGTAGGCCCGCTCTTTTACAGTGACTGACATTCAGCAGCAGTGTCCAGATTCCGTCGGTTAGCAGACAGCTGCGCAGATGCATAATAACTTGTCTGTCACTAGTGCCGTACACACACTGGGTCCACGCTGGCTCCTTATAGAAGACAATGCCTGTTTTCTGGAAGCCCATATCATCAGAAAAAGCATTTGACTGTTGTTCCTTTTTAAAAGTCCTAATACAGCCTTCAACACATGCTTCATACTTTATAAGTCTTAACTAATTAAATCTTGAAACAGCTCCTAGCCTTATTTTATATATTAGAAAATGATGCACAAAACAATTAGGTAACTTGCCTAAGATCACACAAGCAGAAAGTGGCAAAGCCAGCAAGCCCAGCAGGTGTCAGCCTGACTCCGAGGTCTGTGTCCGCATCTCCACTTTGTGCTGCCGGTAGAGTGAGCCCCTTTCTGCTCTTGTAGCTCAACTCTTTCAAATTTCAGGAGACCAAGACAAAAGTTTGGGATAAAGAGTATTCTACCAACACATAAAAGTAGATTCCTTTCACCCAGTGAAGGAAACTCACAAAAAGTTTGCCTAACACAGCCAATGTCTTGGAGGCGATTGCACAACTGCTGTTAAGAATGTGTGACAGAATGTAAACCAAATGTTGTTCCAAAATTGTTGCGACAGGGAAGCCAGTCTACACACTACAGCATGTGCTCTCATTTTCTGCTCAGTTGATCTATGATTACAGATAGATTTGCAACTTGTATTTCTAAAATTCCTAAAAATTCCAATTCATCCTTCCAGAGGTTCTATATATAATCATAACCTAAGGCTGTAACTTAAAACCATATTTTCTATATCTGCACGTGAAATTAGAATTTGATTTTCACTGAAAAAAATTACAGTTGGCAAATTACAAATTAATGAGGGCAAAAGAGCTATCAGATGAACTTGTGTGTAGCACAGAGTCCCCAAAACCACCTGATTCAGATCAAGAGGATTCCTCAGAGAATTTGGAAACAAATCCACAGCAAATCCCCCCATAACGAGAAGTTCCTGCAAACTCGCCATTTCCTGTGCCCGAAAGGAACCCCAGTGAGGCTTACGCAGTGCACCTTCAGTTTCCCCTCAGCAGGGATTCTGAGGAAGCAGGAAAGTAGAGCATTTCAGAGTGATGGCAGCCTGCCTGCCTGAGCCTGAGACACATGTGGCCTGAGCTCCCAGGGCCTGGCGGAGCCTTGGTCTCTGCTGGGATTCGAGGGAAGGACTCCATCCCACACTCTTCTTCACAGTGATCCTGCAGACAACTAGCCCTTCTGTTTTTTCTGCTTTATGTTGGGTTTGGACTCAAAGAAGAGAAAAAAGTAAAGTATTATAAATTGTGAAATGTTATTTGGTGCTCAAGGGGACCTATAAGAGGCCAAGGCATACAGTCAATTAGCATATATTAATATCTGTAAATATTGTAAGCCTTTGCTCTTAATGTAGCATCTTTCATCCCTGAGGGTCTCCACCACCATCTCTGTTCAGAGATTGTGCTTAATTCAGGAAGGCTTGGACTGAGTAGAATTGAGCAAGGGACCAGTTACAGTTTAGAGAGAGTGGCTCCCAAAATTCTCCAGTGTTCACAGGCAGGGCTCTGGCAAAGTGATGGGATCGGGGGTGCTGTGTTTGCCAGTGGACTCACGAGTTCAGCAGCTGAGTGAGTGCTGGAAGGGAGTGCTGCTTGGAGTGCAACCATGTCAGCACTGGCCTGGAAAGGTGTGTCTCCCCCAGGCTGCTCCCTCCTCTCACTGCTTCCCGGAGACCATGGCATGGCCAAAGGAGCTTCCCTCCACCTGGCCTTGCTCTCTGCTTCCTGGCTGTTATGGGATAAGCAGTGTCCTGTACCCAGGACCTGCCACCAGGCCCTTTCTGCCCTGGAGCCAGCCAACCAGGACTGTGAATATGAGCCAAAATAAACCTCTCCTCCCTTAAGTTGTGGTGCTGGAAATGTTGTCTCCACAACAAGAAAGTGACTAAGAGACAGCACCCATTTCACCCTCAGGGACATCGCCGGTTCATTTCATAATGAACATGTGTCATTTTTGCCAAAACCATGAGATAATCCATCCTTTTATTCTCTTTCCTTTTATAGAGATGCAACTAAAACAATAAGCATTTAGGATCACGAGATATTTAACATCATATTCAAGAACTGATCCATTGATTGCCAGCTGAGACTTGGTTTCACTAAGAACTCCCCTTAGAGATTGGAGGACCTCACAGTCTTGTTGCACAGTCTCCATGAGAAATCAAAGCCTGGAATTTTTTTTTTTTTTTTTCAGAACCAAGGTTTGAACTCAGGCCCTTTAGCTTGCTTATTCCACTGAGCCATCTCCCTGGCCCCTCTGGAAATTATTGAAAGGCTACAGAACCTGGTAGGATCAAAGTAATGACAGTATCACATCCCCAGTCACAGCTCCCAGCATTCCTCTGTCATTACCAATCTGTATCTTTTCCAGGTCACTGCCTCTTGTATATATCTTGTTTTCCATCATTCTTTGACCCACCAGAATATTCAAACCATTGCCTGTGTGATGTTTTCACCCTCCACAACCATGACTGACCTCACTTTACGTTTATGAGCACAATCCTCTATCACTTTCTCTGTCACCCTTGAGGAAATGGCTCTGCTCTCTCCGTCCATGCACTGGATTCTACTCCTTCAACTACCTGAGGACTCTTGTCCTATACTAATTCCCCCTTCCATCTGCATCCCCTGATTCCTCTCTTCCCTGGATTATTTACATTAACTACAAATATACTATTTCCAAAATTTTTAAATTGTTACTTGAGAACTGGGGAGATAGCTTAGCCATCTAAGCACCTGCCTGGCCAGCACAAAGCCCTGAGTTCCATCCCCAGTGCTGCATGTAGTGCCAGCCAGGACAAACCTAATCCCATAACTGGGGAGGCTGAGACAGGAGGATCACTACATATCTGAGTTGCATAGTGAAACCCTATATCCAACAAATAAATAAAGAATTTTTTAAAGTAGTTACTTAAAAAAAAAAAGAAGAAATAGTTACTTGACCCACATACCCATCAAACCCCCATTTCTCTACCCCTTTGTACTAATACTCTTTAAAAGAAATGTGGACACTGGCTGCCCAAGGCTCCTCACTCACTGTGCCCTCCTCAACCAGCTCTTATTGGGCCACATTTACTAAGATCAGCATGTGGCCAGACCCATGCCAATTCTCTATTTTACCCTGTTGTTCAGTAGCTAATGACCCAGGAGATAACTCCTTCCTCCTTGAGATAGTGCTTCAGCTACAGGGAGAAGACGTACTAATGCTTTCCCTCCTACTTCACTGGCTATTTCCTCCAAGACACCTATCCCAGCTCCTCCTCCCGGTCCCAGGATCATAATGTTGGCTCATTCCAGGAGCCATGTCCTAGGTCCTCTTCTTTACTGAGACTCTCTCTGCCTCTCAATGAGTTATCATCACCCAGACTCAACTCTAAATTATTGCACAATGATGATTTTAAAATATTTATCTCTCACTTGAATCTCTTCTCTAAACTCCAAACTCATTTATTGCCTCGCTTTTGCCACATCTCTACTTGATTGTACTGTGGTTTCTCTTCAGATCATATAAATCTTTTTTGCCTTTTACTAAAAATAAAGTGCATCTAAACATCTCCACTTCAGACTGGGCGTGGTGGCGCATGCCTGAAATCCCAGCGCTTGGGAGGCTGAAAACAGGAGGAACACTACGAGTTCGATCTACATAGTGAGACCTTGTAGACCCTTTACAAAAAAAAAATACCCCCCTCAAAAAAAAATCTCTACTTGATTTGTTCAATAGGAAAAATTAGATGTAACTGTGCAAAAGCTCAAATTCTGATTCCTGTACACATATCCCCACTCTTCCTCCCATAAATACCTACAGGTGGCTCCTGTCAAAACCATATGGGCTATCATTAATTCTTCTGTCTCTCACAACCCATAACCAACTCACCAGCTCCTGTTTGCTCAACCTTCACATGATCACCTGTCATCATGTTCACTGCTCTCCCACCCCAGTCAAAAAATACTGTCATTTCTTACTTTAAAAGTCTTGCTAGTTCTGGTCTCTCAGCTTCCAGTCTTGCTTTTTATCCAACAACACACACACTCATGATTGCATTCAGTGACTTCTGTGCATGAACCACTTTAGTGGAGAAAATCTGGTCCCTCTTTAGGCATCGTATGTAAATGAGCATTGGACTGTAAGTACCCCAAAGGCAGAGATGACAGCTATTTGAATCAGTACTGAATTTCTAGCCTCTATCTTAACTTCCACATAAGTAAGCTGAAAACTGAGAATTGGCTACTGGCCTTGCTACAAGCTGACCTTAATGCATGTAGTCCAATGGGATCTGGTGGATGAAGAAACGGTGGGTGAATGTCAGCATCCAACAGGTATCTAGTGGGCATTGTCAAATGAAAGGATGGCTTCATTTCAGAGTTGAGAGAATGAAATTAGTAAAGCCTTGCAACAACCACTGAGAGAGATAAAGTTCCAGGAACTCAACAAAAGACTTACACAATGCCTGTGGGTGTCATGCAGGCCAGGACTTGGGAGATAGCAGAATATATCTGACCTGAAGGCATTAGAAGCAATTTGTCCAGGTAGGAAGCAAGTATACACAAATGAACCTTTACCTAGAAGAGAGAAGTTCTAACATAAGTAAGGGACTTCCGGAAAATGATGTGACCTGCTAACACAGAGTGAGTAGATAAAACAAACCCCCAGGCTGAAGCAAATATGCCTGCTGACTAAAAGTTAGCTAAAAGGAAGGAAAGGGTACTGCAAAGAGAGGAAATAATGTGCAAAATACCTTTCACATTCCTTTTTTTTTTTTTTTTGGTCTTATAATACTGTACTGCACTATGGAGACAAAAATCATATCCACATTCCTTATTGTCATTGCTGAAATATACTGGTTGCCTTAAAATACTAAAGGCATTGATACTAGAGAAGGAGAAACACTTCATAAAGGTTCTGGCTACTCCCCAAGAGAGTGACAGGAAGAAAGCACTCAGTAGCTTACACAATACTCTCCCGTCCACTTCTTCCATTTGAGAAACGACAGCATACCTCTTTCTCCTCTGGCTTGGGTCCCCTACCTGGCACAGTCCTGCAGGCAGTGCCTTAAGTTTTCACCATGTCATGTTAAAATGTCACCTTTGAATCTGTTTATAAAATCAAACAAATTGTTCGGACTATGTTTTTAAAGGGCAAGGGAAATGCTTATTTATTTATTTATGTACTTATTTGAGACTAGTTCAGGCTGAAACTTGAACTATGGAGCCCAGGCTGGCCTCAAACGCACAGTGAACCTCCTACCTCCACCTCCCCAGTGCAGGGATTACAGGTATGCACCACCACACGCAGCTATTTTATTTTATTTATGTATTTGGTACAGGGTCTACTGTACAGATCAGATTTAGTAATCCTCCTGTTTTCAGCCTCCCAAGCACTGGGATTATAGGCATGCACCACCATACCCAGTCTTCAGCTTTTTTATTTTATTTTTTTATTTTTAAGAATTTTACATTTATAGGGTGGGTGGGTGCTGGGAAGGGAACCCAGGGCCTCACATACTCTAGGCAAATACTCCACCATTGCCCTGCTTTCCCAGTGCTGAAGTTCCTTTATGCACTCATGGTTTTTTGTTTCCTCCTCTTTTCTCTTCATCAGATTTTCTCACATGTCTTTCTCATAGTTCAGGCAATTGTAACAGAAATACCAAGGCCTATGTGGCCCAAACAGAAAGCATGCTTTTATCATAGTCCTAGAGCCTGGAAAATTCAAACTCACAATGCCAGATTTGTTAAGAGCCCACTTCCTGGTTTCTAGGTGGCATGTCCTTGCTGTGCCCTCACGTGGCAGGAGTGGAGAGCTCTCTGGATTGTCTTTTATGAAGGCACTAATCCTACTTGTGAGAGCTGCACCCTCACGACCTAAAGCACCAATCAAAATAATATTAGAGGGCTTAACATTTCAGAACACGAATTTAAGGAGATGCAAGTAGTCTATATGTTAAGGTTCTCTAGAGCAACCAAATATGTATATTGTTATTTCAGTGTCGCCTTACCATGAGAGAGCCAGAGGATTCAGTCAAAGCAGAAGGCCTGAAGTTCACTGTAGTCCCATGGGAGTCTTTATTAGGATACCTGGAGACAGGTGGCGAAAGGTGATGGTGAAGACCGGCGCTCCTCTGGAGAAGCCGAGTGAGGTTTCCGTCTTCTCTCCCCTTTTATCCCAGTCAGGCTCCAGGCTCACTGGCTGGTGCTACCCACATTCATTCCCTCTTCAGCAAGGCATCGCCCAGACAAACCCAGACCTGCGCAAAACTAATCTGATGGCATTTCTTGTTCAAACTGACACCGCAATGAACTATCACAGTCCATAACATCCTGCTTTTCCCTGACTGTAATTTTGTTCATTTCAAATGCATAAACAGAACATATATATTTATAGAGTCCACAGACTCTATACATGTAAAGGTGAATATGTAGTATTTAATACACAGATCTATATATTTTTAAATGGCTAAGATGGTAAATTTTATGTTATTTGTATTTTATATGATAATATAAAAACTGAAAAAAATAGCAAAATCGTATGGGCTTATACTTATTTTTGTCCAATGGACCTTACACAAACTATGGTAATATGTAACAACCTGGATATTGATCCTGATAAGATTCATCAGAATAATTTTTCTTTTCCCCCCAAGGGCCTGGACAGGTCCACGGCATGAGCCCTGCAGCCTTGCACACGTACTTGGCTGAAACTTCTAGGATATCCTGGTGTACAAACACTGTCCATCTCATCTTCGCATTTCCCCGGTTCACTTGTACTGATGCGCATGTGGATTGTAGACACTTAGCTCTACGGGATCACTCGTGTTTGTTCACCAAGTCAAGGTCCTGAAGAGCATTTGCATTCTGTCAGCATGCGAATCTCCCATGTTGCCATTTTATAACTGTGTATGCCTCTCGTTCGTGCTTGCTCCATTTTTAATCCTAGGAAATCCCTAACTGGTCTACTATTTCTACAATTATGTTGTTTCAAAAATATTACACAACCAGCACCCCACACTGTATCCTCTTAGCATTGTCTTTCCTTCAGCATAATTCCCTGGATGTTTTTACAAGATAATGTGCATATTAGTCATTCCTTACTTTTTATTGCTGGATAGTGTTTCACATAATCATTTTTAGATACTAAAACTCTCTATAATCATAGTGAAAATCATTGTACTATAAAATAAGAACAAATATGAGGGAGAAGCCCATCTTCCTGCCAAGTCTGGCTTCAGGGAGAAGGTGGGCTGGCAGGGGGTGGCCGAGGGCTCCGACATCAGTAGTCTCCTCCATGTGGGCTCCCCATGGTAGAGAGGTAGGAAAAAGGATACTGTGACCTCCAAGGAGAGCGTTGTGTCTGAATTCCTTTTACCTACTTCACAGTGCCTGTGGCCCTTCCCCCTCTCTGGGCCTTTCCCAGCTGAGGGCATCTGGAGGAGCTGGCTGGGTGCTTAGGGGGCCCTGCTTGACCTCTCACCAGGCTGTGGAAGAGATCCTCAAGGAAGTGTAGGGAGAGTACTGCAAGCGAGACCTGAAGCAGGCCCCACGGGCAGCCCAAGGTCTCTCAGCCCGGAAGCCGCTGGCCCTCTGGACCCTGATGTGGTTCCTGCAGGGCAGCTAGCATCTGAGTCCTGGGAATCTTCCACCAGAGGCAAAGCACACCAGGAAGCCTACAAGGCTCGGGCCACCAAACAACAAATCATGTGAGTCCTGCAGGGCTTGGGCCACCAAACAGCAAATCATGTGAGTCCTGCAGAAGAACCTCTGTCCTGAGGCTGTTTCGGTCAGCAATGCACCCTGGGGACATGAGGATGGACATCATCAGGCAGCAAGGAGCTGGCTATCACAGGTGCTGGAGCATATCCGAAGCTTCAGCCTCCTTCCTGGCTTTCCCAGTGATGGTGGCCTTGAAAGGGAGACAGCTTTAGGAAGTTTGCAGCTAGCTCAAGACAAGGGTACTGTTTTTCCTTCTTGTGAGAGTACACAGAATACACCTGGATATTTCTTTTTTGGTACCCGGGATCTGACTCAGGACATTAGCTTGGCAGGCTGGCGCTTATGCCGCTGAGCTATACCCCCAGCATTTGGGTGTTTCCTTCTTTATCTCATGTAATAGATCTTGTGTGGTTGGTTTGGCCACTCATTTTTTGAGAGACATCTAGGTTGACCTCAGCCCGGCTTTTGGCTGTTGTAACAATATAAAAAAGCTTATATCTAGATTCCTATATTTTTAGGGTTTTTTTTTTCCTCTCACACAAGTTATTTTCCAATATTTTGTTGGAGCAGTTACCTTCAAACCTTCACTGGATAGTCTTTCAACGTTTCTCTAGGCTTCAATCTTTTTTTTTTTTTTTCAAGGTCAAATAGCAGCTGCATTTTATGTGTTTGTTGGTTTTATAAGATTTCCAAAACAAAACACAACTTATTTTCTTCAGATCCACTGAGTCTGGAGAGACACATCCTGGGCTTAGATGCTAGACTCTTTAGGGGGCAGGTCCACGTTGGTGATGGAGGTCAGCAGAGAGACAAGGCAGTCTGAGGTAGTGCCATTGACCAACCTCCAGATCAGGGACACTTGCTTCTCCACACAGCCCACAGTCAGGCGAGCCTCTGCACCATGGTCCCAGCACTCTTCAATGGTCACACAGAGCTGGGCCAGACCCAGATGCTTCAGCCAGTGATCCTTAATGGCAGGCCTCATCTTCTTGTGCACAACCACCTCGTGCAGCTCCTCCAGAGAAGGGTGCTAGCCGATCTCCTCCTCAAAGGGGAACATATACTCGTCCATGGGTCCATCTGCTGCCTTGCAGTGAGACACCAGCTCCCACAGCACCAGGCCCATAGCATACATGTCAATGCGCAGGAAGGCGTCTCATTGGAAGTTGATGGCTCCCTCAAGCACCTCAGGGGCCATGTACCGTCTGGTGCCTACCCGGCCATGGGTATCCCCTGGCTATTTCCCTGGCTCAAACCGAACAGCCAGGCCAAAGTCAGCCAGCACGGCTGTGAGGTCACTCTTCAGCAATACATTCTTGCTCTTAAAGTCCCTATGGGCAATTGATGGCTTTGTGGCCCTCACCACGGCACCAGAGCACATCCTCATGCAGGTACAAGAGGCTTCGTGACATTGTTTCTGCCACGTGACACAGTTCATTCCATGTGATGATGTTCCCTTTGAGGTAATCTGTGAGGGAGCCCTTGTCATGGAAGGCCGTGATGAGCCATAGCTCTACCTCGAGTTTGGAACCTCGCTTCTCAGCAGCAATGAACTGCCACAAGTTTTCATGCTTCATGCCAGGTGTGCTGAAGATCTCTTGTTCACTCTGCTATGACTGCTTGTCCTGGAGTGGAAAGATCTTGACAGCCACAAAGTCATTCATGAGCTGGGCCTTCCAGACATAGCCAAAGTGCCCACGAACCTTGATCTCCAATAGCTACAGTGGCTTCAGGCCCACCAGAGGAGGTGGAGGTGGAGGCCCAGGGTCCTCATGGATGTCCACATGGCCATAGGGGGGCTTGCGATGTCGATGCATCCAGAAGGCCAGCAGGACGACAAGGGAGAGGCCCCCAGTGGGCAGCAGCGAGTAGGCCAGCACCCTGAGTAGGGTAGGGCCTGTTGGGGCGGGGGGCTCTTACATGACTTCTGGGCCCCCCGGCTCCCGGCAGGTGGGTGAAGCGCTCCTTGCAGAAGTTGCCTTCACAGCAGCAGTAATACACCTGGGGGTTCTCCTCGGTGGCCACATACTCCTGCCTGTCGTAGCAGTTGAAGTCGTCCAGCCAGCAGCCCTTCTTGACAAGCTTGATGGTGCCTGAGCTGTTGCGCCAAGATGCGTAGCAGTGCAACAGCTTGTCTTGCTCACCCTCACAGCGCTCCAGGCCATTCTGGTTAGTGCGCTCAGCTCCCAGTTGGCGTTGCCCTAGGGCTCCGGTGTCCGCGGGGCTGTGCCGCGGAACATGTGGGCGCCCTGGGCGGCCCTCCTCCCCTGGGGATCGCTGTGCGCGGGTTCTGGGTGTGGGGAGGCTGAGGCACGGGAGTGAATCTACTACAACACCAACTGGGAGCTGGAGCGCACCAACCAGAGTAGGCTTCAATCTTGAAAATACAAAGTCATGGAGAGACAAAACTTCACTGGGAATGCTGAATTAACTTTGCACTTGACCTGGGATAGTCTTAGGTTTCATATTGTTGGACAGAAATCCTGTTCAACTCCCATCTTCCTCAGGGCTAAGTTATGTAGCTTTTAATTTTTTCTTTAAAAATAAAAGGCTGAGCCTCCAAAGCTAGTTCTTCGAATATCCGACTTTTGTCAAGTAATTCCAGGTTCTGTTCAGTTGGAATGTTGAATGTTGCTTTTTCACTTACATACTTGCCGGGCTGCTTTTTTTCTCTTTCATACATAAATGCATGCAAGTGTGTGTGTGTGTGTGTGTGTGTGTGTGTGTGTGTGTGTGTGTTAGGCAAAGCTCTACAACTGTACTGCACTTTCAGCTTTTTTTTTTTTTTTTAAACTGGTATTTCTGCAGCTCCATGCCTTTCATGGATATTTTGCTGCCAGACTGACCTGCTGGGGTCGCCAAGTGAGAGGTACACGGAGGTGTAGGTCAGCACATCCTGGGGAGAAGAGATACATTATTTGGAAAGACTAAAGGTCTCAAAGCATAGTTTATAGAAAGTTTGGTATCTTTTTTTGACTTTTTTTTTTTTTGGCGGAACTCAGGCCCTTGCACTTGCCAGGCAAGCCCTTATTCCACTGAGCCATCTCCCCAGTCCCCAGTTTTGCTATCTTAAAAAAGCTCTCCGTTTCTCGGTCTTTGTCTCCCTCTCTCCCTCCCCCACACACGCACACACACATACAACACCATATCTCAAAGACCTTCATGTAACACAGTTTTGATGACGGCATACTTTCATCAACAGCATACTGGTTCATTAGGCTCGGCTCAACCTCCTAATTACATAATCGTGATGAGATTAACCAAGCGGACTATCCAACTGTTCTGAAGGTCAACAGAGGGGCCCTCTGTCCAGCAATAATTTTGCTGTCCAGTTATTGTGGGCCGGCATGGTGAATGCATTGTGCAGTCATGCAGAGGGTTATACAAGCTTTGTTCGTAGACTCCTCTGTGGCTGTCGTGTGGGCTGAACTGAGCACAGCTTACCAGCTGAAGGCACAAAGTAGAAAACTGCTCCTCAAAGAAAGAATGGGTCTTGTCTATTTTTTTTTACAACCTCATACTAGAGAAAAATGCAAAGAATGCTATAAATGCCTGTGCATCAACATCCAGAATTGATCACTGTTATCATTTTGACAAATTGCCTTTTCTGTAAGAAATAAAACATTATGGATAAAATCAAAACACCTTTTTTCTTCTCCCAATCCCAGTCCAGACCATTTTCCCTCCCTTTCTCTTCAGAAGCAATCACTTTTATAAATTCATTATATATCTTTCTAGGGCCAGGGAGAAAGCTCAGTAGTCTAAGCACCTGCCTGGCAAGCACAAGGACGTGGATTCGATCCCCAGTACCACATACCGTGCCAGTCCTGTGCCATGCTCTGAAACCAGGCATGGCGGCACACACCTGTAATCCCAAAACTCGGGAGGCTGAGACAGGAGGATCCCTATGAGTCCAAGCTGCTTAGTGAGACCCTGTACCAAATAAATACTATGTATCTCTCTAGAGTGTCACGTTATACTCTTACATATGTGTATATGTACTGAAAGTCAGAGACAGAGCAGGAGTGACCACTGAAGGGTCGTGGCTGAGCAGACTCCATTTGGGGATTCCTGACTTTAAATTTGGGAAGTCTAACGGTATCAATGTTGGAGAGGCTGTAGAAAAATAGAATGTCTCAAATCCATTACAGGAGATCTAAGTTGGTACAGCCTAGAGGGAGGGCATGTGTTGGCAATATCTGTGAAGTTTTAATTGTTTATACCTTTCAACCCAACAATTCCACTCCTTGTTACACATTAGAAGCTGGAGAGATTGTTGTACAAGTGAACTAGGATACAGGTACAGATACTCCTTGTTTACTGAAACATTGTAATAGTAGAAACTAGACACAGTTCCAATGGCCATCGTTATGGGAATTTGCAAAATTGTTATTTTAATAGAGGAATATTGCAGAGCAGCTAAGAGAAATGAACCAAGTACCATCATCTCTTGGTTTCTGTGTGGGACTGAGTCTGTGATCCTATAAAGAGGCCCAACTCTACAGAAGCTATTTTGGGGCTACTGTCCTTCCTGCCTACTAGGAGTCTCATTAATTTCCATTACACTATGTTTTTAAATCTACCTGTGCCGTGTATGTGTACATTCAGCCCCCCATAGCCTCGGGTTCTGCATCAGTGGATTCAAGCAACCAAAGACTGAAATTTTTTAAAATTACATCCTTATTGAACATGTACAAATTATTTTTTCTTATTATTCTCTAAACAATACAGCATAAGAGTTATTTGCAAAGCATTTACATTGTATTAGGTATTATAAGTAACCAGACATGATTTAAAATATATGCAAGAATAAGGGTAGATTATGTACAAAGATTAATAAGCCATTTTATATACTGGGCTCGAGCTTCTGCAGATTCTGGCCTCTGTACAGGATCACAGACCCAATCCTACCCAGAAACTAAGAGATGATGGTACTTAGTTCAACACCTTTTTGTGTGTTTTTTTGGGTGGGGGATGGGTCTACAGGATCTTCAGGGTCTCAATACTAGATCGGACTTGTAGTGATCCACCTGTTTACCACCTCCCAAGAGCTGGGGTTACAGACGCGTGCCACTGCACTCAGTCGCAATTGCCATCTCAGCATGCCCAGGAGCAGGGCTGGCATGGCAGGCCAGTAGATCAAACCCCCAGCCCCTGTGCCTGCTTGCAGGTGCTTTAATCTGCTGAGCTATTTGACTGGCCCTGGTACTTGGTTCATTTCTCTTAGCTGTTCTATAATATTCCTCTATTCAAATAATAATTTGGGGGCTGGCCAAATAGCTCAGCGGATTAAAACACCTGCAAGCAGGCTCAGGGGCTGGGGGTTCGATCCCTGGGTCTGCCATGCCAGCCCCGCCCCCCAGAGCATGCTGAGACAGCAATTGAGATTGGGCATGGTAGTGTGCACCTGTAATCCCAGTTCTTGGGAGGCTGTAAACAGGTGAAACGTTGCAAATCCGATCTAGCAATGAGACTCTGAACACGCTGTAGACCCTTCCCTAAAAATACAATAAATAAATAAATAAAATTTTAAAAAATAACAATTTTGTAAATTCCCTTAAATATGACCATTGTTTCTAGTTTCTACTATTACAATGTTTCAGTAAACAAGGAGTATCTGCACCTGTATCCTAGTTCACTTGTACAACAATCTCTCCAGCTTAACAAGGAGTGGGTTTGTTGGAAAGAAAGGTATAAACAATTAAAACTTCACAGATATTGTCAACACATGCCCTCCCTCTAGGGCTATACTAACTTAGATCCCTTGTAATGGATTTGAGACATTTTATTCTTCTACAACCTCTCCAACCTAGAAACATTAGCCTTTCCAAATTTAAAGGGCCATTTGCCTTCCTCAGACTTCCAGTAAAGTTGAACATAGTTTCAGCTTTGTTAGCCATTTGGTCTTCTCCCTGTAATACTTGTTACATTTCTAGAAAAAGAAAATTTTAAAAAACTATAATAGGTGGACTCAAGAGATAATGGTCAAAGGATACAAGTTTCATTTGGACCGAAGAAATAAGTATTTGAAATCTACTGCCTGGTGATTATAGTAACTAGTAATTATTATATATTTCAGAATTGGTAAGAGAGTAAATTTTCTATGTGTTTATTACAAAGAATAAATATGTTAGGTGATGGGTATACTAATTAGCTTGATTTAATTATTTCACAATATACACACATACCAAAACATCACATTTTATATTCCTTAAAAATAAACAATCACTATTGGCCAATTAATATTTTCCTTCAAAAAAAAAAAAAAAGGATAAAGCAGTTTCTTTCTTTCTTTTTCTTTTTTTTTTTTTTTAAGCAGTTCCTATTTTTTGAGAATTAAATTCAGGACCTTGTGCTTACCAGGCAGGCACTGTGCCACTGAGCTATTTCCTCAGCATGGAAAAAGCAATTTCTCAAAACATTTTGAATATAATATGTAGATAGTTAATGTTAATGTTGGTACTTTAAAGTTTTGTATTTTGTGGCATCATAGCGTATAAAATGTTAAATTTTCTTAATACATTTTTAAAAATGCTTCTTAGATAAGATAACAAAACAAATGACCCTAGGGACAAACCTAAAGTCTGGCAAATAGCTTATGCTCGATATATTGTTGAATGGATAAATTATCTTGACATCAGAATGTCAAGATAATTTCAGGAGCCTTTCAGAAACAGTACTCTGCTAAAGAAGATGTCAGCCACTACGTGTTTAAAGCTACACAATAAAGAAAAGCAAAACCAAAAGGACAACATACACAGTCAGTACTTCTTTCTACTAATCACAGCATGTCTTTTGAGGTCTTAGACTGAGAGTTCCACCTTTCAGGTGGAAAAGTACACTTATTTCTTCTGTCCAATTAAAACTTGAATTTTTTTTACCAATGTCTCTTA
>NW_004524650.1:9256294-9268951 GCF_000260255.1 Octodon degus | reverse complement strand
TTTTACTCTTTCTGAGAGCTTGCCATCAAGGCCTATGTACAAAGTTTCTTTGCCATCTCTCTGCTGTGTATCCTGGTTGTTTTGATTAACATATGTTTATACTATATCATAGTTATATTTGTTTGGAGTTACTATATGGATACAGCCTTTGTATAGCATGTCTTGGTCATTTTCAATCCCTTTATCTCCCTTCCCTAAACTCCTTCCTACCCCTTCCTCAGGGTCCTCTTCCCTATCTCCAACAAATCTGCCTTTTTATTCCCTATTATCTTCTTTTTTAACTCTTTTATTTATTTAAGGTATAGGTTTCTAATATAAGAAAAACCATGAAATGTTTAACTTTCTGTGCCTGACTTATTTCATTTAACATTATGGTCTCAAATTCATCTTTAGCTGAATAATATTCCAATGTGTATATATTCTACATTTCTTTACCCATTCACTTCTTTATGGGCATCTAGGCTGTCTTAAGAGCTACAGAATTATAACAGAAAAAAACACAGAATACACGAAACTATCCTAAGGAGCAAAACAGGATGTATTACAATTCCAGATTCCAAGTCATATCACCAACTATGGTAACAAGAATGGTGTGGCACTGGCATAAAAACAGACATGTAGACCAATGGAATAGAATGGAGGACACAGAAACAACCCCATGCACCTTCAGCCATCTCATTTTTTCACTAGGGGATCAAAAACATATGTTGGAGAAAAGATACTCTCTTTAATAGCAAATGACACTGGAAAAACTGGTTATCAACATGCAGAAGATTTAAACTAGATCCATAGCTTTCACCCTGCACTAATGTCATATCAAAATGGATCAAAGACTCAGATATAAACAGTGAAGCACTGAAACTACTAGAAGATAACTTCAGGAAAACACTCGAAGCCATGGACACAGTCAAGGACTTCCTGAACCAAATTCCAATAGCACAGGAAATGATACTTAGAATCACCACATAGCATTCCATCAA
Source organism: Octodon degus (assembly GCF_000260255.1). Classification (NCBI taxonomy): domain Eukaryota; kingdom Metazoa; phylum Chordata; class Mammalia; order Rodentia; family Octodontidae; genus Octodon; species Octodon degus. The sequence goes on along the minus strand of NW_004524650.1, from coordinate 9,267,971 downwards.
GGTGTTCTGGTTGTGATGAAAGAAAGAAAAAAGAAAGAAAGAGAGAGAGAGAGAGAGAGAGAGAGAGAGAGAGAGAGAGAGAGAGAGAGAAAATAGAGTGTAGTTGTACCAACCTTGAGTTCTCAACTAGAAAGTAACACATAAAACCACTATTGAGTATCAAGAAACTGTTTTGACTGTTTTATTGTTGTTTTTTAAAAATAATTTTATTGAGAAACAAAGAGCAATGAGACAGTTTCAAAACCGATTAGTAGGACAGTTTCAATAATAAATACATTGCATGTTATTGTCTTCTTAGTGTTTACTCATAGCACAAGATGCAGACATGATATCCTGTCCACAAATACTCTTAGTACAAATCTTTCTATTCATTGAATTAAGAGAAAGTAGCTATATATGTATCCTAACTATTTTGATATATAGATATAAAATGGTCCTTCATTTGTATCCCTTTTTTGTTTAGTTCTGTCAGAGATGGTTATTCCATTGTCACTTAAATATTGTAGGTGCATGAATTCAACAAAATATTCCAATATAGTCCAGTAGTCCATAATAGTAGTGGGTTATCCGTAGGACTGGCAATGTAAGAAGTTGTTGACTTGAGCCTTTTATAGCTCAGCATGTTAATATGGATTTACTTTTTATACTTCATTTTTATACTTTTCTGCTGGATGGTTAAGACCAAAACAAAGCAAGATCTATATAACAAGAAATGTAACTTTTGTATCTGACAAGGTCAGTCAAATCCCCTCAGGATTTATCATAAAACCCTGTACTGCAGTTTGTAGATCTTTTCTCAGTGTCAGCCATCTGGATGAGTCATGGCCATTGCTTGCCCAATTTGCTCTCTGTAAAAGCCTGACAGAATGTTTTCTCTCCATGTGACTCTTCTTAGGGACACTCTACAACATCGATCACTTTCTGCTGTGGCCCCCATAATCTCCATGATCAGAAAATTTGGGGACACAACTGAGTTACATGATGTTACAGTATAAGTTCTCCTATGTCCTGAGTCCTCACTGACCTTGAAAGACTCGGGTCAAAATGTTGGCTGTCCTTGCAGCCCTTCTTTTTCTCTAATTTTTGGTATGCAAATTTAAGTTGTTAACCCTCCAGAAGAGAAGCTTATTATTATTACCCTACAACATAGGCAGTGGAGCCTAAGTATCAAATACCTTAGGCATAACATGGAACAGGTATTTTCCATCAAGTATTGGTATGTTAAACTTTAAGTCCCTACAGAATATGAAGAAAAAAAATAAAAAATATTTTTAAAAATAGGAATAAATAAGTACATATTTTTACACAGAAATTTAGAAATCTAACCATAGGCAGCATTGTAGCAGGAAGTCCTATGACATTTTTTGCTGTCTGTTTTCATTTATTGTCCTTTTTTTAAACAAACATTTACTTGAGAGACAGTATGGCAGTAATTGGTATGTCACGCAGTATGTATTTAGAAGACCAGAATGACAGGCATTCCAAGCATGACTCTAGTATCACACATTGCTATCTCCAGTGCAGTTGCTTAGTTCACAGGTATCAGCATGTATAGTTAGTCAGGGTGAGAATCCTACCAATTAACTTCTAGTTTCAAAAACCTGCTGAAGATTCTCAGGATCATTTCTTTTATTGTTCTGTTGACTTGAATTTTGTGTGAAGTTATGTGGTAAAGTAGATGTAACTTTCTTTTTTCTTGGTTTTCTTAAGAGAGAGGCTCACTATGTAGTATAGACCAGCTTTGAATGTGCTACATAGTCTAGGCAAGCCTTGAACTTGTAATCCTCCTGCTTCAGTCAGCCTTTTTCTATTTTTTCTGGAGATTGAATCCAAAGTTGCTATTTTGGACTGGTGAGATAGCTCAGCGAACTAAGTGCCTTCTTAGGCAAGCGCAGGGACCAGGGTTCAATCCCTGACATGGTGCTGCACCGCACCACCCTAGGCACACTGAGCCAGCCACTGAGATCAGACATGGTGGCACATGCCTGTAATCCCAGCACTTGAGTGGCTGAAAACAAGAGAATCACTATGAGTCTAAGCTGTATACCAAATGCATAAAATAAAACTTTAAAAAGTTACTGTCTTAAGGAAAGTATCTGATAAAAATATTGATTGTCACGCTATAGTACAGCAAACTCAAACTAGCTTCCCAAAGAATGGCTCCTTGGTTAAATGGGATTCAGAAAAACATACAAATATTTTAACATAAATATTAACTAATACATTAATTCTAATGTCAATATATTAAACATTATTTTGGTTGCTTTCTGCTTCAGCCACCTGAGTACTGCAATTATAGGAGGGTACCACCACACCTGGCTTAATGTTACTTGAAAAAAAAAATTATTCTGTACACTTCTTCTAGAGATCTCTCTCCATTTATACTAAGCTTAATTGTTTCAGTTGTTAGTTGTTGGGCCATTTCTGTTTAAAAATTATCATTATTTTAATTAAAGTAACATTTAATCTCTGTAATAATGATTATTCATAATACTTAAGCTATAACTTCCTAATGCAATAGTTTGCTTTCATTTTTGTTGTTGCTTTGGTGTTGTGTGTGTATATGAATGTTTCTTTATTTTTTACCTTCCTGGGCACTGGGAAAAGGGACGAGAAGTGTGTTTTTGGTTATTGTCATTGTCCTTGTTTCCTCTTATGTAGCAAAACGGAAAATATCATATATGAAAAACTCCACATGTTGACTGTTTCCCCCTTGCAATATATTTTATAGTGGATTTTTTTTTCTGGAGATTGAATCCAAAGACTTTACATTGAGCTACATCTCAAGCTTTTAAAAACAATTTTTGAGACAGGCTGTCACTCAGTCACTAAATTGCCCAGCGTGAGTTGAACATGTGCTGGTCCTGCCTCAGCTTCCCAGAGTGCTAGGGTTGAAGGCCTGCAGCATCATGCCTACCTGTAACATAGATTCTTAACTCACTGCTTTCTGCTAGTACCAATGTTAACACTTTTTAAAATCAGTGCTCTCTTGTTTGGAAAAGAGTTGGGACAGCAGCAAAGCTGAATTATCATATGGCTTCACAGTATCTCAAAATAGCAATAACTAAAACTGCTACTGACCCACTCTGGATATTTCCCCAGTGGTGGCCATGGTGAAAAAGCAAACTCAGGAGAAATGAACAAAGTTACTGCCTTAAGAAAAGCACCTGACAAAAATATTGAGTCTCATGCTGCACAGCAACATACTCAAACTAGCTTCCCAGAGACTGGCTCCTTGGTTAAATGGGACTCAGAAAAACATGAATATTTTAACATAACTACTAACTAATACATTAATTCTAATATCAACATATTAAGCATTGCTTTAGTTATTTTCTAAGTGCTGAGATGCAAAACCCAAAACTCATGACTCTAAAAAAAGAAAGGTTTAGTCTGGCTCATAGTTTGTAGAAGTTTCAGTCCATAGTCAAGTGGTTCCAGGGCGAGGTTGTATGTCAGAGGGGCATAACAGAGGAGGAACAGTCCATGGCAGGACATCCAGGAAGCAGAGAGGGGGAAGGAGAGGGGCAGACAGACGAACAGACAGAATGATCAAGGAAGAAGGAAAGGAGATAGACCCTTCTAGGCCGTCCTCCCAGTGACCCATCTCATGTGTCTAGGCTTCACCTCCCAACTATAAACTCCCCAGTGTGCTAGTCCCCTCACAGGTATCACCCTCTCATGTCCAGTTACCTCCCCCAAACCTCACCAATATGAGGCTTTGGAGGGCACATAGTTAGAAACCACACCAAGCATCAACCAAAGACATTAAATATAAAATGTCTAATATTTACTATCAGCATAATAGCATTAATATTAATAGAACATAGTAAAGCCTTTGAGAGATTCTGCAGTAAAGAATCCCACCTAACATTTCTGGGGGTCACTGTGTTGCCTGTGCTGGTCTTAAACTTGAGAGTTCAATCTCCCCGATGCCTGAGGCTACAGGCTCACAGTGCCACTCCAGATTGCCATTTATTTTCAACCCTACACTTTCCAAACTTTTTTTTTTTCTCCAGAACACTTTTAAAAGTTAATACCAATGGAACTAATATTGTGCTGAGCTTTGTTTCTGAAATTCAGGTGGAAGATAATAAATATTATTTATTATTTTATTTAACCAATCCATTTTGCTAATGTATTTTATCAATAAATATTCCTTCTACAGGTGACAGACATCTACTACAATGAAATTCCAGGATGCTGCCTCTGACTCATTAGTGTCTAAAAAGCGGATCTGGTGCAAGATTTGGGCCCTCCCCTCTGGGTCGCTTGCCTCCTACTAAATGCCTTAGATTTAACCCTTAATAACTAATAAGAAACTCTGACCTAAGGCCCTTCCCCCAGCCCAGCCCCATCTTGAGTCAAGGACTGGCTTTGTGATGAGTCAAATGCCACAGGTGGATTCTCTTGAGTCCCAGCGTGAAGAAGAGTTACTGCCAGGCTTCACAAAATGATAAAGGAGCTTTCTGAGACATCACTAGGTACAATCGGTCAGTTTTCCTGTTCCTGGGACAAAATTCCTGACACCTCCAACTCTCCAACTTGATGGATGAGAAGGTTATTTTAGCTCACAGTTTCCAAGAGGTTTCAGTTCCTTGTCAGCCAGCTCCAAGGCAGGACTATCAGGGCGCATGGGCTTGGTCAAGGAAAACTGTTTACAGATGGCAGCCAGGAAGCAGAGAACAGGGAAAGAGCACATGAGAAGGGGCAAGGATCAGATCTAGTCACGACAGCCACACTGTGTGACTCTCCCAGACACCCAGAAGACACACACATCTCTGAAGCCAATCCAGGTGACAATCAAGATGTAGCTTTTCAAAATTTGTTATAGAGACTGGGCATGGTGGCACGCATGGAGGATCACTATGAGTCTGATCTACACAGTGGGACCCTGTAGACTCTGTAGACCCTGTCCTAAATAAAAAATTTAAAAGAATAAAAAGAATTGTTGTGATAAAAAATACACAACAAAATTTATAGTTTATTTTTAAGCATAGGGTTCAGTAGTATTAAGTATATGCATATTATTATGCAACAGATCTCCAGAATTTTTCTACATTGCAAAACTGAAACTCTATACCCATTTATACATGTCCTATTTACCCCTTCCTTCTAGTCTCAAGCAACTACCTTCTATTTGCTGTTTCTGTGAAGCTGGTTGTTACAGATCCGTTTTATAAGTGGAATCACAAATATTTTTTTGTGACTTGTTTTACTTAGCATATGTTCTCTGGTTAGGCTGTGCTCTAGTATGTAATACAACTTCTTTTTTAAAAAGTAAGCGATACTCCATACTATGTATATGCCACATTTTGGTTATTCTTTTATCGACTGATGGACACTTAGATTGCTTCCACTTCTTAGCTATCATGAATAAACTACAATGAACGTGGGTATGTAAATATCTCTTCAAAATCCTGCTTTTACTTCTTTGTATTATGCGCAGAAGTGGGATTGGTGAATCATATGATAGCTTTAAAAGAATTGTTTTTTTTTTTTTCAGAAACCTGCACACTGGTTTCATAGGGCCTGGAATATTAACATTCCGTCAACAGTGTGTTTATAGGTGTTCCATTTTCTCTAGATTCTTGCCAGTACTTGTTATTTTCTGTTTTTCTTGATAGTCATTTTATTTTATTCTATATATTTTTTTTTTGTGGTACTGAGAATGAGACCTACAGCCTTTGCACTGGGCTACATCACTATCCCCTTTTGTATTTTATTTTGAGACAAAAACTTTGTAAGTCACTTAGTTTACCAATACAGGGTTCAAACTTGTGATTCTCCTGCCTTAGCCTGTCAAAGTACAGGAATTACAGGCATTTGCCACCACACCCAGCCGAGTCATGTATAATTTATGTTGGATGGTTTTGTTGCTTTTTTTTAAGCTTTATTTTGTTTTGTTTTTCCGGGCATTGAACTCAGGACCAGGCAGGCACTTTAGGCATATTTTTTTATTTATCCCTATTCTCTGTAAAATATGTAAGAACTCATTAACCCAAATATGTGATCCAGTTGACCAAATACAAATAGCTGCCAAAGAACAGTAAAGAGTGCCAGGGAGATAGCTCAGTGGCATAAGCACCAGCCTGGCAAGTGCATGGTCCCGAGTTCACTCCCCGGCATAACAGTAAAGAGCTTCTCCAGCAAAAGGAAGACCCAGTAAGAATCAATATCTGAAAATATACAATTAAGGAAAATCACATCCAAAACTCAGAATGCAGTCTTGTGTGGAGCTTCTAGCAGGGGAGCATAGCTGTGTATGTCCCCTTGACTGAAGAACAATCCTCCTCTGTCAGAGAAGGTTTTTGACCAAGTTCACAGAACAAGGAGGGAGCACAAGGATACCTGCCTAGCCAGCCAGATCAGCCGAGCGCCCTGCTGCTCTGTAGAGTGGCAGATGTCACAGGCAGAACACCCTCCTTGCCGACCAATATTTGCAAATGTACAATTCACATCCCAAAGTCAAAGGGAAACAAGGCAATCATTTTGCAATTGCTGAATCATTCATGTGATTAAGATCACAATGACTTAAATGTTTTTCCAACTATTTGTTTAAATATTAGCATTGTCTATTTGAATTTTATAAACACCTTTTGTATTTGCACTGCATATTTAAAGATATCAAGCTGACCTTTGCAGCTGTTCTTAAAGGTTTATAGAAATAAATATGGAGCTGGGCAGATAGCTCAGTGGCACAGTGCCTGCCTGGCAAGTGCAAAGTCCTGAGTTCCATTCCCAGCACCAAAAATAAATGAATAAATCAGAATGCACGGCATGCATTCACTGATACTTGGAATTTCTAGGGAGTTTTCTTATCAATATTGGTAGGCTCTATTAATTTATAGCAATTTGGTGCTCTTAAATTTACAAAGAACCCACATGTTTTAGTTTTCCCTAAATCTTATGAGTTAGTCTTACTGAAACACAGATGCAAACAATCTATCCAAAAACATATATTTAATAAGAGGTTAGCTGAAATTCAAAGCCAAACCCTTTCTCTCCAAACCCCAACTCTTTTTATTACTCTGTTAAAAGAACATAGTTCTATTTCAATTAATGTATTCAAAATACTTTCTTCATGTTGGTTTAGGGCCTCTAAACACAGATCTGAAATTTTTTCAACATAAAGGCTCAATTAATTACATTCTAGACTTTGTCACTGTGTGAGAAATTCAAGCAAACAGGTGGTGCTGGTCCCTGTCCAGCTGTAAAGAGTCAGCATAAAAGCAGGTGTTTTGTCACAAACATAGATGATGGGTGTCAGGACCCAGGCAGAGTCTTTCTGCCTGTTATCCTGAGGGTCTCATTATAGAACAGAGAGGCTCTCCAAGTCCTCTAAAACTACCAAGAAGTAGTGCATTTTTAATTATTTTTTATTTTTTTATGTATTTAGTGCAGGGTCTATAGGGTCTCACTACACAGATCAGACTCTTAGTGATCCTCCTGTTTTCAGCCTCCCAACCACTGGAATTACAGGGGCGCACCACCACATCCAGTCTCAATTGCTGTCTCAGTGTGCCCCTGGGGTACAGCTGGCAATGCATGCTGGGCCAGGGATCAAACCCTGGTCCCTGCATCTGCCTAAGCAGGTGCTTTAATCTGCTGAGCTATCTGGCCAGTTGTGCATTTTTTTAACGCCAGCCTGAGCCTCTTACATTCATAACAGAAAACATTTACAATTGCAGATAACAAATTATTGGTAATAAATTCCTTTTAAGAGTTTTAAAATAAGATTTCCATATGCATTAGAAATTCATATACCCAACCCATAATAAGTACTGTATAACCAAAATGTATATATTTTCAAAATATGTTGATGAATTGATAACTGAATGAATTCTTACAATCTGGTACTTACATATGGTTGGAAAAAATTTTTTCCATAATTTTATTGAGAAACAAATAGCAATGAGTTTTTTTTTTTTGTTTTTTTTTTTTTGTTTTGTTTTGTTTTTTTACCAAGATGGCGCCGAAAGCAAAGAAGGAAGCCCCTGCCCCTCCCAAAGCTGAAGCCAAAGCAAAAGCTTTGAAGGCCAAAAAGGCCGTGCTGAAAGGCATCCACAGCCACAAAAAGAAGAAGATACGAACGTCCCCCACCTTCCGTCGTCCCAAGACGCTCCGGCTCCGGAGGCAGCCCAAATACCCTCGGAAGAGCGCCCCCAGGAGAAACAAGCTTGACCACTATGCCATCATCAAGTTCCCCCTGACCACAGAGTCCGCCATGAAGAAGATTGAGGACAACAACACACTCGTGTTCACTGTGGATGTCAAAGCCAATAAGCACCAAATCAAACAGGCTGTAAAGAAGCTTTATGACATCGATGTTGCCAAGGTCAATACCCTAATCAGGCCTGATGGAGAGAAGAAGGCATATGTTCGACTGGCTCCTGATTATGATGCATTGGATGTTGCCAACAAAATTGGGATCATCTAAACTGAGTCCAGCTGGCTAATTCTAAATATATACTTTTTTCTCAGTAAAAAAAAAAAAAAAAAAAAAAAACAGCAATGAGACAGTTTCAAATCAAATTGGTAGGACAGTTTCAATAATTAATACATTGCATACATTCTTCCTAGTGGTTAATTGCTGTACAAGATGCGGACATGATAGTCTATTTACAAACACCATTAGAACAAATCCCTCTATTCATTAAGAGAATGTATCTATGTATCTATCCTAACCTGGTTGACTTCTTTTTTTATGGTTGGAAAATTTATAGAAGCAAACTAACATATTTAATATTGAAAATATAGTAAAACCCTGCTAATTTAAAAACATATTTTGAAAAGCCCAGGAAGACCTGAGCTTAGATTTGGTCTCTGCTGCTTGTCAACTGTTTACCTTTTAAACTTCACAGCCCCATGCTTGAACACAGTGCTGAACTTCTCTAAGGTTCCTTATTTTCCCAAAGAGAACAATAACATTTAGTTATAGAGATTCTGGAGAACTGAATGTAAACTAATGACAGTTTTTTGGCATACTTCTAGCACAAGGACTTGCCAATATGTTGTAGCTATTATTAATCAATACAGAGCCTTGGCATCATTTCTTTTAGTTTCAATTCTTCTTGAATAAGCCTATTAATGTTGGAAATGTAGATAACTCAGTTTACAATTACATTCTGACACAACCTGAAATTATATCTTTGTTTAATTCTCAGAATCAGTTAACTTATTTGACACTTATCTCTGCAATACAGAAAAAAAAAAAAACCCATGCTATTTGAGCATTCTAAATTCAGGTTCCAAATCCATATAAAATTATTACTTATCAAAAAGTGATTTCAATAAGATTTTCTGTAACCCAAAGCTGTGGACCAGTCACTTTTGCTTGCACCAAAATTGTCATTCTCACCTCTAGATGAAAAGCAATAACATTCTGTTTGCAAGTAATAGAAACCCAACTCAAATTAGCATGACCAAAAGGGAATATATTGGTTCCAAGAACTGGGAACTTTAAGAATAGAACTAGATTCAGACAGAGCAAATCTTTGTCAGAATTATTTCTCTTCTCTCTCTCTCTCTCTCTCTCTCTCTCTCTCTCTCTCTCTCTCTCTCTCTCTTTCTCTCTCTCTCTCTTTTTCTCTGTCTCTCACACACATCCACAGATCATTTCCTCCATGAACATGGTGTTAGAACCATGGGCAGATTTATACAGTTCTTTCAGTTTGAGGATCCAAAAAGAATCCTTGTTTTCTATTTGCTATAAATCTTAGATGAATTTTAAAGAAGATTCTTATTAGTCTGAATAGGTAGAACACTGAGTAGGGCACAAGGCTCACCTCACTAGGACCACACTGCCAGAGGTAGGGTGAGTCCCCCAAAAGAAAATCACAATCAAGTTCCTGGAAAAAGGGATTAGGAGAGTAAACAGGTAAAAACAATAGATATCTCCAGCACAGAGTCTGAACCGGATTGCCTGAAAATAAAGACTTCAGTATGACTGTCATGACATCTATAAAAATATGCATCCATTTCATGAAACCACATAAAAATGTTTCAAAAGGGAATTGGGGTGGTTCATTCTTGACTCATGCTTATTCTTCTTACTAACTAAGCTCCACATGTGGTGAACATCTGCCAACAAAGTGAAGCTATCCTCATGTGCTCTGCCTCCTAGCATGACAGCACAGTATGCGCATGATTACACAAAAAAAGGGGAAATTATCTTTCCACACTGAAAAAGCAAATCAGATCATTAATAAATAATAATCATGCCCAATTGCATAAAAACGCAACAAGAAATTTTGTCTATATTTTTAAAAAGAGAGCTGATAGGCTCAGTGGTAGAGTCCTTAGAGATGTTGGATCCTATCCCTCTGCCTCAAGTTATAACATAAAATAAGGGTGTCAGGCAAATAGTAAGCAAGTATAGGTTCATCATAAAATTTTAACCAATTTCAAAATAAGAACAAAATAGTTATCATTGTAATGAGTTTCCATAAAACTAAAAAGTAAAAGAACATATTAGCATTATTTGCATCAGCAAATGACTGTTGTTTAAATTAATGTTTCTACATGAAGTAGAATCATATTTGTAAGGGACAATAATTTATTTTGCATATTAAAAATACAGAAAGGAAAATCCTATCTCCTTTGTTTGGTCTCTGTGCCAAAAATGACTTTTAAACTGGTTTCATTCTTCAATTTTGTACATGAGTGTACAGAATACCAATGTCTCCCAAATGAAAAGATTCTTGCCGCGACCTCACTGTGCTCTGCAAACACAATCTCACTTTTCAGCTTGGTTCTGTTCCAAGTCCAGGAGTGAGGGCAAGTTTATGATCAGGGAAGAAAAAAATGAAAATATTTACATAAGTTCCATAATACAACTTTTTTAAAATATAAAGAAACCCATGATGAAAAGCATACATACATACACATCCTTTGAACTTACTACTTGAGGGGTACATAAACCAAGTAGGGGATAGTTCTAGAATGTGGCGAATAAGCTAGAGAAAAAGTAAAACCACTACTTATAATGGAAATGCACAAAAAGAATGAGATGAGCCATCTTAAGATATTGTCCCCAAGGGCCGGCAAGATAGCTCAAGGGACTAAGCGCCTGCTTAGGCAAACACAAGGACTGGGGTTCAATCCTTGGCACCACAAGCCACGCCAGCCATGCCCCTGGGTGCGCTGAGCCAGCAACTGAGTCTGGGCATGATGGGGTATACCTGTAATCCCATGGCTGGGGAGGCTGAAAACAGGAGGATCACTAGGAGTCTGAGCTATGTAGTGAGACCCTGTACCAAATACATTAAAGAAAAGAAAGATATTATCCCCAAAGTGACACACCCAAAATATTATTGCTAATAACACTAGGGTGTTTTTCTAAATATCCAACATAGTATATAAAAATCTCATCTGGAAGGCCTCAAATTCCAATGTTATCCAGTTAATTAGTATATAATAGACTAGACACATGGAGAAAAAGCATTCTCTCAGGCTTTCACAGAAAGCACATTGGCCAAGCAATGGCCGTGACTCATCCACATGGCTGACACTGACAAAGGATCTACAATCAGAGGTATAGGATCTCAGGATAAATCCTGAGAGGATTTCACTGACCTTATCAGATCCAAAAGCTACAACTCTTGTTGCATAGGTCTTGCTTTATCTTGGTCTTAACCATCCAGCAGAAAAGTATAAAAACGAAGTATAAGAAGTA
>NW_004524650.1:9248960-9254394 GCF_000260255.1 Octodon degus | reverse complement strand
CAGAACATCTTGCCAGAGAGACACAAAGGGTTCAACTCTAACGCTTGTGGCAGAAAGAAGTGGAGCACAGCAACCAGATCCCAGCTAGATCCAAGCAACACCCACCTGGAGGAATCTGAACTTCATAGATCCAGACCTGGTGCTAAGGTAATAACTCTATCTAAGCTCTACACCAAAGGTCAGAAGACAGTGGTATACAAAATGGCAAAGAGAAAGAACAAAATGCAGTCTCAGGTCCTGAGTCCACCCAGTACAACTGCAGAAGACACTAGCACTGAGAAAACTGGAAATCACACACCAGATATCTCTGAAATAATAGCGTTGGAAGTAAAGAAACAATTGCAGAAAGGTATAGAAGAAATCAGATCAGAAATAATTTCAGAACTAAAAAGTGTAGTGATAACTATAATCAAAGAAGTACTAAGTGCTTCTAAAGAATACACTGATTAAAAAATAGAGCAGAATATAAAAATGATGGAACCCCTGAATAAGCAATTTAGGAAAGAAATAGAATGTCTGAAACAGGTTCAAAGTGATACACAGAAAATTAAAACCTCAATCACAAGCTGGCAAAACCGTTTGAGTGAAAGTGAAAATAGACTTTCTGACCTGAAAGACACCATTGCAGCTAGTGAAAAAGTAAGAAAAGATCTCTTCAATTTAGTTGAACTAAATTCAGAAATTTTAAATCTTTTTTAAAAATGCTTGAAACTATTGTTTGAAGCAAGGTACAATTCCCCTATGATGAATGCTATCACTATGTATATAAAATGTACCAATAAAAAAAATTCAAGAAAAAAAACACAAATGTAACAATGTATTTTTGTGAATGAGAGCATGTCAAATGTATCCTCTAGAAAAATTAATGTAATAGTCCTTGTTTTCTAAAGTTGATACTGTGGGTTATTTTTTGTGAAAGCCTGATCTCTGGAATCTTTTTTCTCAAAATAAACAAGTCCTTATTAAATCAGGAATTTGGAGCAAACAACCTGTTTTTTTTTTTTTTCATATAATTGTTTACTTCAAATTTTCTGTTTTACAGCAGCCTCCACAAGACCTGTAGAATGTTCTATTCTATATTTCTCTTGCAGCCATTCATGATCATTGTGCAGAGTGTTACACACAAGTCAAAATGAATGTTGCATTAAGTTGTAAAGTAACTTTAATAGAGTACAAATCATTCTAATTATTACATACCCAGTTAACCTTTTCCTGGACTTTGACTCTCTGCCTCAGTCTTGTTATAAGTAGGACAGTTTTTTTTCCTCTGGTCTTCTGTAGTGTGCTTTCCCAGATAATGGAGGGAAAGGTGGTTGAGGGTTCCTACTTTATTTTACAAGCAATCATTTTGGAGCTCCAATGTGTGCAATTGGTTAGTGCACAGTATTTATACTATAAACAATGATTTTATATACATATGAATTAATTCTTTGTTGTTACCCTCAGTTCAACTAATTGCATTGAATTGATCATAGTATACCAATTACTGCTTAAATTTTTAAGGGTGGGTATGTTAGATTACTGCCAGAGTTGTGATGCTATTCCTAAAAGGCCTAGTTTATTCTTATTTATCTTTTAGTTTGTCAACATGATAGGAAAGGAACTGATGAGTTTTATTGTTTATTGGTACACTTTAAGTATACCTAATGATCATATTCATGATAGAAACTGATATTTTAACATATACAGACCTTAGAATCCTTGTAAAGTTGCTGTTAATTGATAGCATGGTGCAAAGACTTTTGTTAATCCTATCTTCTGTGAGCAAGTCATATCTTACTTATAAATATTTGAGCTTCTTTTGGACTATAGCTTACCCTGAACCCCAAATGTATTTTTTCCAGCAAGCTTTTTTGAATGTTAATTTAGACAAAAAACTTGTACTATTTCCTAATCTAATGTCATTTCTGTTGAACTTTTAGCAAGTAACGCTTGACTAGAAAACTATCTGGAGGGCTGGAGAGATGGCTCAGTGGTCTAAAGCACCTGCTTGAAACAAGCTTGGCAAAGCACAGGGACCGCGGTTCGATCCCCCAGCACCACATGCCAGCCAGCCCCGCCCCCTGGTGGGCTGAGCTGGCCACACACATACACACACAATAAATAAATGTAATAAATAAAAATAAATAAATAATTTAAAAAAAAAAGAAAACTATCTCGATAGGTAGAAGAAAATTTCAGAAGTTCAAGATACTAATAAAATTTATTTAACATGATAGTGTATAGCATCAGCCATTAATGTTTGAAAGATGCTACACGGAACTAGCCCTAAATTCAGTGCCTATTTTGAGCTTGCTAAATAGGACTTCCCAGCACAGAATGATACCTTTATTTTTTATTTTGTTTTGTTGGATTAGTGGTTGCTTTTTTAATTCTCTAGAAAAGTAGGAATGGAGTGAACTATTGGTGGGACTTGATGTTAGAGAGCATGATCACTTTCTCAAAGTCTACATGTGTTAGGACATTGCTGAAAACGTTAGTAATACACTAGGCTGCCCAAGTCATCTCATGCTAGGTCTCAGGGTGTGTGTATTACAGTTCTCTCCTGTATCTAAGAGTGAAAAACAAAACAGCTATATTTAATCAGTGCTTTAACATTTATGCTTGTGCATCAAAAACTTAGCAAAGATGGTTAAACTACAATGGGCAAAAATATCAGTTGAAATCAAATCATGTAGTTTAGGCTTTTTTTAAAAGTTTATTAGCAATCCTAAAACCATGTATCCAGGGAGAGGGAGATAGCTCAGTGGCATAAGCACCTGTGTGGCAAGCATAAGGCCCTGGGTTCAATACCTGGCATCCCCACCCCACCCCCAAAAAAAGCTATGGATCCAAGTAGCAGGGTTATAGTCTTTAGCACTAGAAAGTGAGATTGAAATCTGGTAGAGCTGTAGGCATGGCACTAGATACGTAGTCAGGAAAAACTTAAATTTGGAGTGATTTAAAATTAAATTTAAATTTGGAGAGAATTTACATTATGCAGTCAAATGAAGAGTTAAAGTAAAAAGTGTATATGCACTTGAATTTGGTATGAAACTCAGAGCAAGTGTCAAAAGCCATGAAGTCAGAAATAAGAGGAATCTTACAAGGTAGCTTCCAGCCAAAGTCGGACAGCCAGAGAGAAGGGAGTGACTAAAAAGAAGCCTATGCTCCTGATGTTGCAGTCTCTAACTGGGAAACTGGGTGCTTAGGGTATGTATGACTACTGCTATTGTTGGAACAAAAAGCTGTCAAGTTGAGAGTGGGTGACAAATCTAAAATATGTGAAAGGATGGCTCTTCAATTCCAAGCATTGTGTCACTATTTAAAAGATTTAATATTGAAATTAGGGTTTCTTTTTTTCTGTATTTTTTGGGAAAGGGTCTACAAGGTATTCAGGGTCTCACTATCAAACTCATAGTGATTCTCCTGTTTACAGCCTCCCAAGTGCTGGGATTACAGGTGTGTGGCACCACACCCAGTCTCAACTGCCGTCTCAGCACTCTAGGGGCTGAATTGGAAGGGCAGGCCCAGGGTTCGAACTCCTGGTCCCTGTGTCTGCCTGAGCAGGCACTTTAATCCGCTAAGCTATTTGGCCAGCTCTACTTTTTTTTAAGTTCTGTTTCTTACACCCATTTGCAGTTATCATAGAAAAGAAAAATGTAAAGCCAAAGAAGAGGATTATGATGAATTGGGTGGGCATGAGCTGGAGTTAGACACAATGTAATAGAAGGAATAGAGCAAATTAACCATGTGAGTCACAGAGTATCCTAAAGAGGACCACAGTACACAACTTGGCCACAGTGTAATATGAACAAACAAATAAAAAACCTGTACAATACAGAAAGTACAAAAATGAGAGGGAGGGCAGGCCACACTCAAAAGTTCCAGTTTGATGTGCCTAGACAAGATGATGTGCTTTGTGGAAATAGTTGCAGAATGGACACTTTTAATGAGATCAGCTGCGAAGGCATGTTGTTGGGAATCACTGGTGCAACAGTAGAATTTTCTGGACAGGAAATATTGATGGCTAAATATGGCCTGGAAAAGCCCAAGGATCTCGTCACACACTTTGTCCTTTTGAAGGTTGATCTTTTTCTCCAATAAGGAAAAAAAGTCAAGGGGGATTTGCATTTCTGACCACAGTTGAGATTGTTTCAACCAAGAAAATGCATTCTACATTAATTTAGAGGCATGCAAGAAGACATGTTCTGACAACTTGGGGAAACCAATTGAAAAAATGAGGGCCAGGAAGATGGCTCAGTGAAATAAGCGCTTCCCTGGCAAGCACAAGGGCCTGAGTTCAAACCCTGGTTCAAAAAAAAAAAAAAAGAAAGAAAGAAAAGAAAATATGAAATTATCAATAAATGATTACATATGGGTATAAGCTACTAAAGGTCCTCACTTCAGTCAATGTTGAATTTAACAGAACAATCATGTTGTGATAGAATACTTAGGTGTTGTTGTTGTTGTTGTTGTTGTTGTTGGCTTGTAAAGCCCTTGGGAGAATACATACGTGGCCAAACACTGCAGAAGATATAGTTGGATACCTGCTATGGAATTAAAGTTTTATTTGTACAAAAAATAAATAAAAATAAAAGAGGAGATCAAAGAGGACACCAGAAAGTAAAAAATGATTATTTGTTCTTGGATATAGGCAGAAGCAATATAGTGAAAATGGTTACGCTTCCAAAATGGTCACATAGATTCAATGTAATCCCAATCAAAATACCAATAGCATACCTCACAGAACTAGAGAAAACAATTCTAAAATTCACATGAGACAAGAAGAGACCTAGAAGAGCAATTCTCGGCAACAGGGGCAAGGCAGTGAGCATAACAATTACTGATTTGAAGTTGTGGTACAGAACTAACCATTGGTAATTTCCTACCATATTGTTTTGAAATATTGTATAATTTTTATCTTTCTTTGTCTCTTTAAAATAAATAAATAAATAAATATAACAGCAACAACAAGCACAATGGTGGCAAAAGTACAGACCTGAGGATCAGTGATCTAGATTAGAAAATGCAGAAACAACTCAACAGTCAGCTACCTTGTTTTGGACAAAGAGGCCAAATACCAACACTGGAAGAAAGATCGGCTTTTTAATAGGTGGTCCTGCGTTAACTAAGTATCCAGGTGCTGAAAATTGAATCTACACCCCTATCCCTACCATGCACTAAATTAAACTTGAAATATAACAGAAGGCTGCCAAATAGCTTAGTGGATTAAAGCATCTGAAAGCAGGTGCAGGGGCCGGAGTTTCGATCCGGGGACTTGCCTTGACAGCCCCACCCCCAGGGCGCACTGAGACAGCAATTGAGACTGGGCGTTGTGGTGTGTGCCTGTAATCGCAGCTCTTAGGAAGCTGTAAACAGGCAGATCACTACAAGTCCTATCTAGTAGTGAGACCCTGAACACCCAGTAGACCCTTCCCTAAAATTGGAAAAA
>NW_004524650.1:9237337-9248860 GCF_000260255.1 Octodon degus | reverse complement strand
CCAAAAGCTACAACTCTTGTTGCATAGGTCTTGCTTTATCTTGGTCTTAACCATCCAGCAGAAAAGTATAAAAACGAAGTATAAGAAGTAAAGCCATGCTGTTATGTTGAGCTGTAGAGGACTCAGGTCAACAATTTCTGACATTGCCAGTCAAGCGGAAGACCCAATACTATTATGGACTCTACTGGACTCTTTTAGAATATTTTTCTGAGTTAACATACCTATAATATTCAAATGATGGAACTAAACAAAAAGGGATATATAAATGAATGTCCATTTGGATTTGTTTCAATAGTGTTTGTAAATAAGATATCATGTCTGCATCTTGTATGGCAAATAACCACTAGGAAGAGAGTATGCAATGTGTTAATTATTGAAACTGTCCTACCAATTTGATTTGAAATTGTCTCATTGCTATGTGTTTCTCAATAAAATTATGGAAAAAAATAATATATAATAGACTAGAAACAAAACATCACATGATGGAAGTTTTTACCACAACTGAGTTCAACATCTTTTGTTGTATCTCATGAGCCAGTTGGCAGGACAGTGGACTTCGTATGCTCTATTGTATGTGGCATTTAAGTAGAATCATTTTATAGGAGTCTAAATTTTTCTCCAATATTCTCAAACATTTATTAAACACTAGTATCAGAATTTCAGTATGGTCCAACTTAACTAAATAAAGAATAGGCACAATATCACTGTTTTTAATAATGTTATCAATATAGACAAAGATTAAATAGATAAATAAATGTATTCTGTCAATATAATTTAAATAAACATTTATTCTATTCTAGAAAACTTAATGTAATATTTGTGCTTGAATGATGAAGTTTCTTCTTTGAGCATTCTCATTTTGTTTTAAACTCACTCTTCTATTTTTGCTATTTAAATTTGGATTGAGAGTCAATCTGTTGCACACTTCGCTTTCAGTGTCCTGCAAAGTATGGCCTCACGAGTCCCCTCTTCTAGCACAAAGCCACTTGCACTCAGGGTGTTCAGAAAACACTCCTAACAGAATGACTAGAATCCCTGAAAAGTTACAAAAAAACATAAGACACTGTTTTTAGCTACAATCCCCCCATCTTGCTAAGGACAAGAAGAAAGCAGTTTTTGTTCTTTTTCTGCATTTAGATCTCATCATGCAGCAGGGAGCACTGTTCGCAGTCACGCTCAGTGTAAACCCGTCCTAGGTCCACTCTACCCTTCTCCCGTGCAGAGGGCAGGCCCCTGGGCACTTTTCCTCGGGCCCCTTGAGTAAGATCAGAACTAGAAAGTGAGAGATGAGCTACCCCACTTGGTGTTCTGCTGGGGACCACTGGAAGTGCCAGGGCAGCCTGAGGAACAGGTTACAGCACAACGATGTTGTGCCAGAGGTAGCAGTGTCCTCTCAGCCCTTCTCACTGTTGACTTCAGGTGGCATTTACTGAAAAAATGGATGAAAAGTCTTGCACTACCGTGTCACAACCTCCAGTTTAAAGTTTGACTCTTTCTTTTTTTTAATTTTATGTATTTGGTACAGGGTCTCACTATGTAGCTCAGACTCTACACAGATCCTCCTGTTTCAGCCTCCCAGTGCTGGGATTACAGGTGTGTGCCACCACACACAGTCTCAGAGGCTGGCTCCACGTGCCCAAAGTGGAGCCTGCATGACATGTGCTGCTGGGCATCGAGCCCTGGGAGACTGCTGAGTTATCTCCATGGCCCAAGTTTGACTCTTCTAATATGCTAATCAAATTAACAAAGACCAAGGAACCACCTACACCTCAGTATCCTCATTTATAAAACAGGGCTTAATAACTGTTGTAAAGATTAAATGATATAAGCCATATAAAGCACTTACTAATAGTATCTCATTAAATGTTAGCTATCTTGAAAATCTGTTGTAGGACATTCACTTAAATCTTGATTGTTATCCTTATTTTGGATTTAAAAGGCAATTTAAATTTAAACAGACACATTGTTTTCACTTAACTGTAGCTTAGCACAGAAGACAGTTCTCAAGATCTCAACTTTGGTCCTTTTACTTATTGTTGGAGTACATTTAGAAAAGTCTCCTGGTGGGAATGGGAGGAGTCGATCAGGGATGGAGTGCTTGCCTAGCACCTGTGAGGCCCCAGGTTTAATCCCCAGCACCACCAAAACAGAAGAAAAACAAAAGATCTCACTTGAATTAGATATGATCATACTTGCTTTGATACACAGACCAAATACCATAGAGTACCTGGTTCAAACTAAGCATTTAAAATGTTAGTTCCTTCTCTTTCATTCAGAAAAGATCACCCGAACAAGGTTCCGCCTTTGTATTAAATGCTTTCTTATGATGTCTGAGCTGCTACTCAATTAAATTTAAAATAGTGTGATAAGATCAAAGTGCAACAGATAAAATATCAAATTCGATTACTAGCTTTGTCACTAACTACATACCTTTAAATTCTTAGGATTTCCTTTGTAAAATATAGATAAAAGCATAATATTCTAAGGAGCTATGTAAAATGTTAATCACAGAGAAAAGCAATCACTTATGATAATCTTTAAATGAGCCAACAGGATAAATTGTTACATTATTTTACATCCAGAAAAATAATACACTGTGATACAATATTTATTCCGTAGGGGCTTATTCTCCATCCTTCACATTGAACTACATTCCAAGCCCTTATTCATTTGTATCTTGATACAGGGTCTTGCTAGATTGCCCAGGCTGGACTCAGATTTGCAATCCGCTTGCTCAGCAGCCTACAGCTGCTGCACAACCATGTCCAGCTTTCAGGAGATATTCTTGAAGTCAATCTGTGATACAGGTCTCAAGATTACATATCACATGCTGTGTATGTGTATGTGTGCACACTTAGGACTCAAACTCAGGGCCTTGGACATACTAAGTGAGTGCTCTACCACTGACCCGTACGATGAGCCTGGAGATTTATTCTTAGAACAAGAAAAGATGTGGCTGAATATTAAGTGTTTTGCTTTCATCTACTAGCATTGAAACTCCCTGAGGCCAAGATTTGGTCTCTTCAGTTTGTGTATTTCCCAGTACCCTGAACATGAGGGAAGACACTTGGTACTAGCTCCTTAGTGACCGAAAGAATGATGAAGGGCTGGAGATGTAGCTTACACAGCGCTTGCCTAGCATGCTTGAGGTTTTGAATTCAAACCTCAGTACAGAGACAGAGACAGAGACAGAGAGAGAATGGGTTTTGTCTTGTGGTGCTAGGAACTGAATCCAGGACGTTAACACCGCGCTAGAAACCCAACCAGTCTCCCTTTTTCATTGTTTGTTTTTAAATTTTGAGACAGAGTCTGACGGAGTTGCTAAACTGCTGAGGCTGTGCTGGAACTAGGAATCCTTCTGCCTCAGACTCCCAGAATGCTAGAGCCACAGGTGGGTGCAACCGCCTGGAAAATTGTTCTTTATGGCATGCTTTAGGGGCGCTATTTCAGATCGCTGGATTTTTTTTCTTTTCTTTTTCATAACACTTGATGTTTATAAATTGTTAACTTCCCATTTTTAGGGATTCTCTTTAATCTGGGACTGTTAGGCCAGCAGCTTGCATTGCACTAAAACTACTTTAATTGCAGGTAGCCTAAGATTGATAACCTAAGGACTGTGTTTTAAGTACCCTTCTCCTATACCTATCTAAAATGCATGATGTTTTCTTTCTCATGGCACGGTTTCTGAATTACACATTGCTGTCCTCAGTGTAGTTGCTTAGATCACAGATATCAGCATACAGAGTTAGTTAAGGTGAAAAGTTTATGTATTAACTGCTATTTTCAAAAAACTGAGGGAGATTTTTAGTGCAATCACCTCAGCCATACTGTATATATACTTGCATGCTTTCTCCCCTGCCTTTTTTTCTATTTTTTCTGCTTTCTCTCACCTTCATTGTTTAATCCTCAAGTTCTGTTTCTTTCCATTTTACTATATCTGCTATACCTTTCAGGTTTTATTGTTTCTTTTAGATTCTTACACTAGGGAGGCAATATGATATTTACATAGGTGGGTCTGATTTATTGTATCCACTTACCTATGTACTTTTTTTAAAATTAGGACAGTGTATACAGGGTGTACAAGGTGTAGGGTCACACTGCATAGATTGGACTCATAGTGATCCTCCTGTTTACAGCCTCCCAAGTGCTGGGATTGCGGGGGGAGGGGAGGCACCACACCCAGTCTCAATTGCTGTCTCAGCATGCCCTGAGGGTGGGGCCGGCACAGCAGGCCCAAGGATTGAACTCCAGGCCCCTGCATCTGCCTAAGCAGATGCTTTAATCTGCTGAGCTATTTGGCTGGCCCTCCTATGTACTATCTCTAGTGTCATATCAATTATTACTATACCCTCCGTAAAATAACTTTTTTTAAAAAGTAAAAAAGAAAAAAGAAAGACAAAAACAAAATTTTAAGGTTTCTTGAAAGTAAGTGGTAGGGCTGGCCAGATAGTTCAGTGGACTAAAGTGCCTGTACAGACAGAGTACAGGGCCTGGGGTTCAATCCCCCATGTGCCTTGCTGGCCCCACCCCTTGGGCACACTGAGAGAGCAACTGAGACTGGGCATGGTGGCTCGCACCTGTAATACCAGTGCTTGAGAGGCTGAAAACAGGAGGATCACTACGAATCCTATCTGCACAGTGAGACCCTCTAGACCTTGTGTGAAATACATTTTTTAAAAAAGAAAGTGGTAATGTGCAATCATATGTCCAATCTTACATGACTATATCTGTTAATCTGAGCGACAGATTTTGTTGCAGGCAGCCAAATTAGATAGAAATATTATTGGCAGTCAGACAGGGCCAGGCCCTCAAGGAGACAAGATGGAAGACAAGGTGACTTTACAACCGGGAAGAGACAGACACTCCCATATGGGCCACACCTGAAGACTAAGACAAAAAGAGGAAACACAGGTACATACTTCCCTAGGGATGGGCATTAGGGATTGATATATTTTTTTTTACATTTATTTATTTATTTATTGTGTGTGTGTGTGTGTGTGTGTGTGTGGCCAGCTCAGCCCACCAGGGGGCAGGCTGGCTGGCATGTGGTGCTGGGGGATCGAACCGTGGTCCCTGTGCTTTGCCAAGCTTGTTCCAAGTAGGTGCTTTAGACCACTGAGCCATCTCTCCAGCCCAGGGATTGATATTCTAAATAGGTATCAATCACCTTGAAAGAGCCCAAGTGAGTCACTAGCCCAACCCCCAACAGGAAGAAACCCTGTCTCATGTCCCCTTGCTAAGTGACTCACTTAACCATTTGATACGAGATTTAATCAATTTTACCTGAGCAATGGTACTTGTAATCTCATTGGTTGACCATAGTTTTGTCCCACCTCATGCCCACCTAAGCGAGTTCCCATGTCTTCTCCACCACCTTAGACCTGCCTCACCACATGATTTTCCTCTATAAAAGTCCCTGGAAGAGACAACTTCCTAGGGACTACCCACTTGGACTCCCTCCTGTCCTTCTCTAGGACAGAAGCTTTCTTTCCTTCAACAAATACATTCTGCTCATAACCTCCGTTCCTAAAATTCATTCTTCAGTTTTAGAGAACATGAACTCGTGCAGGTCAGGTCAGGAGATCATTTTTCCCTGTGACATTTGGAGGTTCCCTGTATCATTTGGAGGTCACCCACCCGAGATCAGTTTTTCTCTCTGTATCAATTTGACAATAAAAATAGATACTACAGCCACCATTCTTAATCAACTATTCTTGATTTGAAAATCTGTGACATATGTATTGTTGGATGTTACCCTGTTTTTGTCTTTGTTTCTTATTTTTGTTCTTGGCTTTTTTTTTCACTTTTCAAAATAAAATAATTTTTTTTAAAAAAATGAGATTCATTAAATGGGAATGAAGCTTTGAAAAAATATGAGTATCAAAGACTGATAGGTTATGGCCCTAGTAAGAATTTCTGAATTATGGTGGTCTTCTGATATGGCTGAAGCCCTTAAAACAACAGCTTATCTTCCCAGTGACCAGTTCCTCCTCCTTCCCCACTCCAGCCCTGGGTACAACTTCCTGTGACCTTTCCCGCCCACACAAGGGAACCTCCAATCAGCTCCTTATATGTCACTAAACCCGCCCCTCAAACTCCGCCCCTGGCAGATGTCCATAAAGTCTCAGGCTCCCTGTCTCAGGTCAGAGGATCTGCCCATCCCCCTCCCTCAGTCCTCTCCGTGTGTTTAGAGTCAATAAAGGCTTTCCCTCCCCCATTTCTGCTTCTCTGCTGCGCCACCACCACTGCTGCCATCGCTGTTGCCTCTGAAACCTATCAAAAACAATTATGATTTAGATTGTTTGCTATAACCAGTCAACGTTTTCTTATCCACACTGCTAGTTTTAAAGTTCTCCCATTATTAAAAACGTCTTTTTGTTTCAAGCTCCAACTCTTGACTCAAAATACTAGTTGACATAGAAGTAAAAACATATATTTATAGCTCTATGTGCACAAATACATAGAAAATATAACATGTTCAGAAATTATTTAAAAGAAAAAATATGTTCACAATGAGATGTCTCTGATATTTACATTAAAATCAATTCAAGTGTTAATCTCTCAAATATCTCAAGACTTTCTGAAACAAAGGGGAATCTTCTGATTTAATACTTAGGTTGTGCGGGGCCAGGGAGATGGCTCAGTGGAATAAGCACTTTCCTGGCAAGCGCAGGGGCCTGAGTTTAATCCCTGGCTCCGCCAAAAAATTTAAATTAAAAAAATTTAAAAATAAATACTTAGATTGTGCATTAGCTATCATTACATTTATTTCAAAAAATTAAAGTTCCATATATTTTATGAGGTAAAAGTTGCTGACTTTGTTTACTTAAAATATGCTTGAATCAAACATGAGTGAATCACAGAATATAAATTTGGGTGATCATAAGGGAAAAGATTAAAAACATATTCTGTCTATGGTAATAAAACTTTCAAAGAGATTGCAACCAATTCTGTCAAAGCCTTAGAAGTTCCTGTTTTGGCAGTTAAAAGAGAAGAACATAAAACATTTTGTGAATTTTTTTGTGGATAATTAAACACAAGCCATGAGAAAACAAATGTACAGATGTACACCATATTTTCATCACTCCAAGGGCTAGCGCCATGTATTGAAGATTTAATATTTGGAACAAACATTTGAACTACATTTGAGACATGTCCCTGACTGTTTTCCTAAATTTTGGTAATTTTTTCAAGGCTTGCCTCTGTGCCTTCCCTTTTATTTAAAGTGATTAAGTTTAAATCTCACCCTCTTTCTTTCAGGAACACCAAATACTTTCAAATAAACTGCACACATTATAAAGGTGTGTGCATATAGCACTTCTATATACACTGTTGAAGTATGTTTGCATTATGTTTTCTTTATGTAGACACCATCGTTGGACTTTGTCTTCATTCATACAACAATCACAGAGAAATCTTTTCTGCCAGTTGCTAGCACAGAAGCAGCTCCATTTTCCCCCAGGCCTGTAAGGATTTCTCACCTTTCACCTAAGGATAGGTATATTAAGACTCACAAGGGGAAACTGATAAATAACATTAGCCTTCCTGTGCTCAAGGCAAACATTCTCCAAGAAGAGTTGAATAAGACAGTTTCCCTAATAAAGATTGGGTGGCGCATTCCAGGATAAGGGAGCAGCAAGCAAAAGCTTTATGGAGCTAAACCAAGTGAATGAATTTCAGTGTAGCTGAATCTCAGAGAGAAAAGCTGAAAATATGTGGCAAAAGTTAAAACAAGCAACATTTTATAATTGTCTATGCAAGGAGCAGTGAGAAGACTGTAAAGGTTAATCAGTATGTTTGCATAAACTATTCCCCAGGGGAGGTCTAGGGTCAGGTGTAGGGGGTGTGGGGCATCTGTTGTGGTCACAACTGGGTTGGTGCTAAGCTTTTGATAGAGACAAGTGGAAATAACACTGAAGGGCCAAAGAAGGAAATCTCACCTGGGGGAAGATGGAAACTTCCGAACAGCCCTTCACACAACACTGTGGAGTCCCATGCGGCAGATTTCTTACTGTAATGATGTAAGCCATCTGTGTGTGTCTCTAGTGTTTCTTCTACTTGTCTTTTAATTCCAGAGAAGGATGTGGCAGCTGAGATTCTGTCAGAGGCACCCCAGGGACCAAGGGAAGGAAGTTTGGTGAGTGAACTCTTAGGTTATAAACCAGTGGTGAAGAATCCTTCTCTATGTTGCTTTTTCCTGCACATGCAAAGCTGTGAAGCACAACTGGTCAGACTTAGAGCTCTGTTGGTTTTCCTTTTCTGCTCAGCCTGATCAGTTTATGTCGAAGGCCTCGTGCCTTTGTTCTCTCACACTTCTGATCTAGGGTTATCGTCATAACTTGTTCTGACAAAAGTACTATATCTGATAAACAAATCCTTCCTGAAATGTAAATAAAAAGTTAGGCTTTTCCCAAAGCATTTTTATGCTTTAATACATAAAGGAAAGAATTTCTAATTATGGTGGGCCTGGCCTTCCATAAAGTACTTGAAAAATGTCCCAGTTCTCAATTTATAACTGATTTACCACTTCTCATATCTCCCCAGACTACATAGAGGATACCAAATCCCTTTTTGTTCACTACTGTAATTAGAGATCCCATCTGTATATCAAATTCATTTTCTATGGAAAATAGCAGTAACCCAGTATCAGTTAATGAAGTTTAAAGGGTAAATAAAGAATCTATCAACAAGAGAAAGCCTGGGTCCTGATAGATTCGCTAATGAACTTTGTAAGAATTTTAGAGAAGACCTAAAATTGTGCAACTACTCCTCACTCTCTTTAAGGAAAGTGAAAGGAGAGCAATATTCCCACAGTCATTACTGGAAGCAAACACTACTTTGATATCAAAATCAAGGAATGATCCAAACAAAAAAAGAAAACTGCAGGCCAGTCTCTTTAATGAACACAAGTGCAAAAATCTTTAATAAGATACTGGCAAATAGAATGAGTAAATCATAAAAAAAAAAAAAAAAAACTATATACCATGGCCACATAGGATCCAGGAATGCAGAAATGGTTCAACATACGCAAATCAATAAATATAATGTATAACATTAGCAGAAGCAAGGATGAAAAAGCTCATGATCGTCTCAACAGATGTAGAAAAAGCATCGGACAAAGCCCAATGCCCATTCATGACATTAAAAAAAGTCTTACAGAAAACTGGAATAGAAGGTCCTTATGACAATCTGATAGAACTCACCTATGACAAACCAATAGCCACCATCATACTAACTGGTCAAAAACTAAAACTAACATCAGCAATAGTGCCCACTATTACCCCTGTTCAGTATAGTTTTGCCAAGACTAGCCAGAAAAATTAAACAAGATAAATAAAAGGAATATAAGGGTCAGCCAAATAGCTCAGTAGATTAAAGAGCCTGCAAGCAGGTGCAAGGGCAGGGGCGTGGTGGCACAAGCCTGTAATCCCAGCACTTGGGAGGCTGTAAACAGGCGGATCACTACGAGTCCGATCTACTAGTGAGACCCTGAACACCCTATAGAACTTTCCCTAAAAATACAAAGTAAATAAATAAATAAATGGAATATAGATGAGAAGCTAAATTATCATTACTTGCTGACATGATAGGCTACATAGCAGACCACACCCAAAAGCAAACAAACAAAAAAATCAAAGTAGAGTTAATAACCAATGCTAACAGCATAGCAGGATTAAAAGTCAGCACTCAAAAAACAATAGCATTCCTGTACATGAATAACCAATTAACTGGGGAGAATCAAGGAAACAACTTTCACAATAGCATCAAGAAAAATGAAATAGTTAGAAATCAATTTAATGAAGTGAAAGACATATACACTGAGAACTACAGTACTCTGAAAAAGGAGATCAATTTTGTGAAGAGACAGAGACAGAGCGGTTGCTGCTGCTTTCCTGAGCTCGAGCAGCAGTCAGCTTCACCTAGAACCCGGGAGCAGGAGAGTCGGAATCGAATCTCTTCTCTCATCCCTCTCCTGTGAGGTGTTTTTTGGTTTTTTGTTTTTGTTTTTTGTTTTTGTTTTTTTTGATCTTCAGCTACAGTTTTTGTCACTGTCAGCAACATTATCTTCAAACACAATGGCTAGCAATGTTACCAACAAGACAGTTCCTCACTCCATGAATTCCCATGTGTTCATTGGGAATCTGAACACCAGGTTTTAGATATTAATCTGGCTGCAGAGCCAAAAGGGAACGAGGAAAAGCAGGTGTGAAATGATCTGCAGCGGAGATGTCCAGCACCTCTTCTGACTTGGACTATGACTTTCAATGTGATTATTATGACAGGATGTACAGCTACTCAGCACATGTTCCTCCTCCTCCTCCTCCTATTGCTCAGGTTGTAGTGCCCTCCAAATGCCAGCATATATCAGGAAACACCTCCCAAAGAGGCAAATGTGGCTTCAATTCTAAGAGTGGTCAGCGGGGATCTTTATCCAAGTCTGAAAAGTTGAAAGGTGATGACCTTCAGGTCATTAAGAAGGAGCTGACCCAGATAAAACAAAAGGTGGATTCTTTACTGGAAAGCCTGGAGAAAATTGAAAAGGAACAGAGCAAACAAAAAGTGGGGATGAAGAATGATAAGAGCAAAGAGGAGCAGACCACCACCTCCCAGAAGAAAGATAAGACTAACGAGAAGATGGAGTCTGAGGGTGCTGCAGAAGACTCTGCTGAGGAGGAGGATCTGCTGGTGAAAATGAAGATCAGGCAGAGGACCAGCTGGAGTTGATCAAGGATGATGAAAAAGAAGCTGAGGAAGGAGAGGATGACAGAGACAGTGTCAATGGCGAAGATGACTCGTAAACACACAGTTGGGTTTACAAGTCTTGTCCCATTATTTCTTTATCTAGGCGCTTGTCTAAGATCCAAATTTCACCAGATCCTCTCCCCTAGTGTCTTCAGCACATGCTCACCGTTCTCCCTGCGTCCTACCATGTTCATAATTGCCCTGCACCTAGTACCATTTTCACTTCCTTTGATGCTCCTAGTAGTTTTGTTAAGTCTTCTCCTGTAATTTTTGCTTTTTAATTTTGATACCTCTTTATGACTTAACAATGAAAAGGTTGTATGGCTTTTATCAGCTGTCTCCACAATAGTCTCTCATGATGCAGGCAGTATAGTTATTTCCATTTATACGTGATTTCAGTAGTTGCTTCCTTAACTGCAAAGGCAATCTCACCTAGTGTAGCATCTGCCAGCAGCTTTGTCTGACTTAAGAATTACATGTATCACCCTACATCAAGTACTTTGTGGGGCTGTTAAACACAAACGTAGAATAGACCCAGGGCGCAGGCCCGGCGAGTGAGTGAGACAACCGTGGGCCCGCGGATCCTGAATAGACCCAGAGCCTAGGCCAGGCATATGAGTGAGACCACCCATGACCAGTAGATCTTCATTTGACCCAGAGTGCAGGTCCAGCGAGGAACCCTTCAGCAGAACTCCCTGCAAAGAGGCTAGAGGCAAGAACCACCCAGCTGATTCAGGAGCAGAACATCTTGCCAGAGAGACACAAAGGGTTCAACTCTAA
>NW_004524650.1:9222462-9229185 GCF_000260255.1 Octodon degus | reverse complement strand
CCCTTTTTTATTTAGTTCCGTTATTTGAATATTATATGTGTGTTAACTCAGAAAAATATTCTAAAAGAGTCCAGTAGCCCATAATAGTATTGGGTCTTCTGCTTCACTGGCAATGTCAGAAATTGTTGACCTGAGTCTCCTACAGCTCAACATAACAGCATGGATTTCCTTCTTATACTTCATTTCAGAAATCTAAATATAAACACAGACACAATATGCTGGAAAATAGAACAGGTGACTCTAGAAGACAGGTCTAGGCAAAGACCTAGTAACACAAGAAATATTGCAAAAGATCAACAACTGGAAATATATCAGATTAAAAAGCTATTTTACAATAGAGAAAATATTAATAGAGTGAAAAGACAACCCACAGAATGGGGAAAATTTTGCCAGCTAATCCTCAGATGAAGGACTAAAATTAGACCCCTAAATTAAAAAATTAACCAAAAATTATGATCTAAAATGAATAGGAGCCCACCGGTCCTCAGCGGCCGGAAGCCGCGCACCATGCCTGCCTCGGGCCCGAGCTCCCGCCGGCTGGCGCGCCGCACGGGGAGCTGCAGTACCTGCGCAGGTGGAGCGCATCCTGCACGGCGGCTTCCGCAAGGACGACCGCATGGGCACTGGCACGCTGTCGCTGTTCGGCATGCAGGCGCGCTACAGCCTGCGAGATGAATTTCCCCTGCTGACCACCAAGCGTGTATTCTGGAAGGGTATTCTGGAAGAGCTGCTGTGGTTTATCAAGGGATCTACAAATGCCAAGGAGCTGTCATCCAAAGGAGTGAAGATCTGGGATGCCAATGGGTCCCGGGATTTCCTGGACAGCCTGGGGTTTTCTAGCCGCAAAGAAGGGGACCTGGGCCCCGTCTATGGCTTCCAGTGGAGGCATTTCGGGGCAGACTACAAAGATACGGACTCAGATTACTCGGGTCAAGGAGTTGACCAGCTGCAGAACGTGATCAACACCATCAAAACCGACCCTAACGACAGAAGGATCATCATGTGTGCCTGGAACCCAAAAGATCTCCCTCTGATGGCGCTGCCTCCCTGCCACACCCTGTGCCAGTTCTACGTGGTGAACGGGGAGCTGTCCTGCCAGCTGTACCAGCGGTCAGGGGACATGGGCCTGGGCGTACCCTTCAACATCGCCAGCTGCGCGCTGCTCACCTACATGGTCGCGCACGTCACAGGCCTGAAGCCAGGAGACTTCGTGCACACTTTGGGAGACGCACATATCTACCTGAATCACATCAAGCCGCTGAAGACTCAGCTTCAACGAGAACCAAGGCCTTTCCCAAAGCTCAAAATCCTTCGAAAAGTTGAGACAATCGATGACTTCACAGCTGAAGACTTCCAGCTGGAAGGGTACAATCCCCACCCCTCCATTAAGAAGGAGATGGCTGTGTAGGGCGCTTCCCACGGCACTAGTTGAAGGAAGGGCCTTGTTCAGAGCTTGAGTCTGGGTGTTTTTGTGTCTAAAGAAAAGGGGACATGGGTGAAAAATTCTCAATTATTATTTGTTAACTTTTAAAGATACTGTTACTGTCAGGGAAAAGGTGCTGGGTTTTTTTAATGATAAAGGATGTTAACTTTAGTAATCAAAGTGCACAAAAGTGCTAAGATTATGAAAACAGCAGCAAAAATTTCTATAGTAGCAAAAATAAGTGCATTAGTTTCAGTTGTGCATAGCGAAAATACCAAAGTTCATTTTTATAAAGACGCTTTTCCCTCAAATCTGAACTCATACCAGAGTGTATAGTTTGCTTGTGAACATTTGCTGTTACATTTGTTTTATATATTCCTGTAATAAAGGATTAGCTTGCATTTAAAAAAAATAAAGATAAAAAAATAAAATAAAATGAATAGGCATTTCTTTATTCTTTTTGTTTTTTTCTTTTTTTTTTGAATAGGCATTTCTTAAATTAAGAAATACAAACAGAACATACATATATGAAAAAAAATACTCAACACCACTGGTCATTCATGAAATGCAAATTAAAACAACATTGGGATTCCACTAACCAATAGCAAATGCTAGGAGACTGAGGGTAAGGAACCCTTTTCTCTTGCTGGTGAGAGCATAAACGGACACAACCACTATAGAAACAGTGCGGAGATCCCTCAAAACATTAAAATTTGAAGTTCCATCTGACTATTCTTTTAGGTATCTTCCCAAAAGAGTTTAAAGCAGCACAGTTATAACCAATTATTAATTATATTAGCATAATTATTAATTTATAGCAGCACAATTCAAACTAGTCCAAACTAGGAAAGAGCCCATATGCTCATCTATCAACATGATTCAATAAAGAAAATATGATATTTATATACAGTGGAGCACTAATCTGCCATAAAGAAGGATAAACTTGAGTCATGTACAGGAAAATGGATGCATTGTGAGACCAGAATTTTGACATACAGCAGACACACAAATTTAAATATCTCATCTATAGGGGCCAGGGAGATAGTTCAGTAGAATAAGCGCTTGCCTAGCAAGCGCAAGGCCCTGAGTTCAATCCCCGGGTCTGAAAATAAATAAATAAATAAATAAATAAATAAATAAATAAATATCTCTGCTTCTGTTGTGTGAGAAACCTAAAGAGTAAATAAAGAGCAAAGTGTATCATGGTTTTGGGAAATAGTAAAAAATATATTTAAATGAGAAGAAGAACGAGGGAGGAGGGTGGGAAGGGAAAGAACAGTAATGAAAAATTAAAAAGAATGGAAGAGCTGTGCATGCTAGTGTACGCCTGTAATCCCAGCACTCAGGAGGCTGTGGCAGGAGGATCATTGAAAATTCAAGACCAGCTTGGGCTACAAAGCGAGCTCTAGGCCAGCCTGAACTGTATAACAAGACCCTGTCTCTATAAAGAAATAAATAGTGAAAAAATAAAAATAAAAAGAATGAAAGGTAAACAATAGAAACAAATTTTTGTAAAGTGAGAGGGGAAGAAAGATTGAGGGGAAAGAAGGAAATGAGGAAAAAAGAATTAAGATTTATTACATACAGGTACAAATTCACTACGATGAATGTGATTGTTATGTATGGCAAAAGTACACCACTACAATTCATTCAAGCATACAAGCAATAAATAAATGTGAAATTGTTTCTCTTATAGAGATTAGATTAGAAACTCAAAGGGTAAATAAGGAACATAATGGAAGATAGATATTGGAAAGTAGAAAGAACACGTTCCTATGAGAAGGAGGAAAGGAAGGTGAGGAAAAATGAGAGAGAATGGAAACAAAACTCTTGTAATTGGGAGAGGAAGAAGAGTTGAAGGGAGAAAATGGGAATGGAAAAAAAGAAAATCAAGATATAATATGTACGTGTACAAATGCTCTATGATGGATGCGATCAATACATATGACAAATATGTTCTAATTTTTTATTGAGAAATAAGTATGAATGAGACAGTTTCACAGCTGATTAATAGGACAGTTTTGATAATCAACACACTGTACATTGTTATCTTCTCAGTGGTTATCCATAGTACAAGAAGCAGACAGGATATTCTGTCCAAACACTGTTAGTACATCTCTTTCTTTTCATTGAATTAAGCCAAAGTAGCTGTAAATTTATCCTATTTTGTATATATAAATACAAAATGATCTTTCCTTTGTATCCTTTTTTTTTGGTCCTGTCAGAGGTGAATATTCTGTTGGCATCTAAATACTATAGGTGTTTGAATTCAACTAAACAATCTAACACTGTCTAGCAGTCTATAATATTTGTGGGTTATCCTCAGAAATTATTGACTTGAGCCTTTGACAGCTCATCGTATTAATATGGCTTTACTTTATATACCTCATTTTTATACTTTTCTGCTGGATGGTTAAGACCACAATATAGCAAGACCTATATAACAAGAAATGTAACTTTTGTATCTGATAAGGTCAGCCAAGTACTCTCAGGATTTATCCTGTGGCCCTGTAGCGCACTTTGTAGATCTTTTGTCAGTGTCAGCCATGAGGATGTCACGGCCATGCCTTGACCAATTTGCTCTCTGTGAAAGCCTAAGAAAATTTTTTTCTCTCTATGTGACTCTCCCCAGGCACATTATACATCATCAATCACATTCCTCTGTGGCTCCATAATCTTCTTGATCAGAAAATTTGGAGCACCACTGAGTTACACGTTGTGACAATCCAGGTTCTCCTATGTCCTGAGTCTTCACTGACCTAGAAAGGCTAGGGCCAAACTGTTGGCTAACCTTGCAGCCCTTCCTTTCTCCAATTTTGATCTTCTAACTTAGGTTGTTAATCCTCCAGAAGAGAAGCTAATTATTAACCTGCAATATCTAGTTTTTAAAAACATTTTAAAAAGAAAGAAAAGTGAAGGCCCTCCAGCTTTAATAACCCATGCTCTCCCCGTCGCAGTGATAATCATCTCCCTCAATGTAGAGGCTTAGTTTTCCAACCTGTACCATAATCTTCACCTCACTTAATCTTTGTATCACCTCCATGAAGAAACTCTGAGGGGTTGAGCCACCTGCTAAAATCGCAGGACCAGTAAGGAGTTAAACTAGGGTGTGTGTCACCCAATAATTCATCCTCTGATGAAATACCTTCTTATAGCCACAAGGCATCATAGCAAATATATAATGCCATGAACTTTGTTCAGTTACATTTCTTTCTTTTTTCTTTTTCTTTTTCTTTTTTTTTTTTTTTTCAGAACCAGGGATTGAACTCAGACTCTTGCACTTGCCAGGCAAGTGCTTATTCTACTGAGCCATCTTCTGTCACTAGAAACCTGTGCTACAATTGGTTGTTTGTAGTCAACTTAGAAAACCTAGGGGACAGGGGAGATGGCTCAGTGGAGTAAGCACTTCCCTGGCAAGCGCAAGGGCCTGAGTTTAATCCCCAGTTCTACCAAAAAAACTACCAGCAATATTTAATGGTAATGTTTAAGTGATGGCTTTTACATGTCGCTGATTTTTCTGCTCTTCCAGTGCAGTATGGTCCAGATCAGCCCAGAGCTCACTGTACACAGCTCCATGAAAGCTAATGTGCATTGCATCCCCCAGCCCCTCATACAGAACACATCCCAAGCACTGGACCCCTTCAGGGGCAGAAACCTCAAGGTGCACACTGTCAGATGACCAGGCCCCCGCTGCCCCCTGGGACTGTGTGCTCACGCAGTGTACACGCTGCATAGCTTCAGCCATTCTTTCCTTCTTATCATTTCAGCTGTTCTTTCCTTCTTAACATATTTGGAAGTTTGGGGAGCCCGCAAAAGAGATGTGTCTCAGGACCCATTTTAATTTTTCTTTAAATCTATTTCATTTTTAATTTTTTTATTTTATGTATTTGGTACAGGGTCTCACTAAGCACCTCATACTCACAGTGATCCTCCTATTTTCAGCCTCCCCAGTGCTGGGATTACAGGCCTGTGCCACCATACCTGGTCTTGGTGGCTGGCTCAGCACACCCGGAGCGGACCTGGCATGGCCTGTGGTACCAGGGATCAAACCCAGGTCCTTGTGCTTGCCTAGGCAGGTGCTTAGGCCATTGAGCTATTTCTGCGGCCCCATCTCAATTTTAAAAGTTGGAAAGCTTTTATTGTTTACGTATTGAAAGCGAAAAAGTGATTAGTCTATTCAAACTTTTTTTTTTTTTAAATAGGGTAAGATTAGAACTAACTCAAATCGCAGGAAAGTCACCTTCCCCACTGTATGTGGGACAATGAGGGGAGCCCTGGACTCTAGGAGCCCTAGCAGGCTAGGACACGGGCTCTGGTTCTAGTCCTGCTTTTGATTTTCTCAGGCAAACATGAGACTAAGTTTGGAGCTTTTTTTTTTTTTTTTTTTTTTTTTTTTTTTGAGCATGTTTTGAATGGTAAACAGACCTGGGCTTGATGGTGTATGCCTGTAATCCCAGCACTTGGGAGGCTGAGACAGGAGGATTGCTTTGCATCAGAGGCTAGCTGGGGCTACATCATGAGTTCAAGGCCAGCTGGAACTATGACTGTTTTGAGATAGCGAGACCCTATCTCAAAAATCAATCAGTCAATCAGTCGTAAACAGGTAAAAATCTGTGTCTTCCCCACTGCACATGGGTATCATGAGATACTGTTTTGTACAAGCATTCACTTCAAAGTGCTCTTCAAATACCAGAGAAAGCAGCAGCTCGGCCAAGTACAGTACGTGTGTATATTCTGCCACCTCGTGGTCATAAGAAGACATTATTTTAATATTGTCATATTTAGGTAAAATTAATGTAATGAACCTTGCTAATACATTTGGAAACTTCAAGTTAATTCCCTCAATTTACACAATTCTCATCAGTTTTTACTGAATCTATGAATTTTATATCTTTACTGCAGTAAGAAAAAAAGCACAAAGACTATACTTACATAATTATAATTTACTTGTAATTTAAGACCTGTCCAACATCACATTTTTTAAGTCTGATTTATTTTTCTCCTAGCATGAGAGTAATTATTGGGTGATGCAGAAAAGAACTGAGGGGAGTCCCTGCTTGCACTGTAGATCACACTGAAGAGTGGGAGACAGGCAATAAATGAATAAATATAAAATATGATTGTTCAGTGAAGAGAGACGTATTAGGGTGGAAGGAGTTGAGCAGCCCCACTGAGGCAGGTTGCTGGGCAAGACCTCCCCATTAGGATATTTCAGAGGGGCCGGGGAGATGGTTCAGTGGAATAAGCGCTTCCCTGGCAAGCTCAAGGGCCTGAGTTTAATCCCTGGTTCTAAAAAAAAA